>NC_079488.1:109678306-109981337 GCF_020520425.1 Spinacia oleracea
GTAAGAATTAAAGACATAATTGTTAATCTAGAAACATACTTCGTACAATATTGTCTTTGATATATTGCTTTTTCTTTAAAAAAACGCTCGTAGATTGGTCAATTTGTTTTCAAGTTTGGTAATTTTTGTATGTACGCACCCTTAGGTTTTACTATGCTTTCAATTATTTAAAGTTAATAACACACTATTAACCTCATGCAAAAAGTTACGGAATATGATGTTACTGATGTATCCACGAACATAAGTAACATAACAATATCCGGGAAAAAAAAAAATGCTTGAATTGAAGTTCTTCATTGAACTTGTTAATCAAAGTTGTCTAAAATGCATGAATTGAAGTTCTTCATTGAACTTGTTAATCAAAGTTGTCTAAAATGCATGAACAATACCGGAATATACCAGATCATAAAGAATCAGATCAGACCAGAAACTAGAAAAATCCGACAAGACGAGATGAAGTCGTGAAAAGAATAAAGCCTTAATCTCTTGCATTGAATATCTTCTGCATTTTTCTTATCTTGAAAGCACCCCCAAATCCCAAACATAATGGCATTTGCAATTGGGCTGTCCTGATCCATTATATTTCGGCCCTATCGGCCTAGCCTAGTAATATTACTAAAATGTAAGCCATGCCCATCATTGACTATCTATCGGCCCATTTCTTAATAAATGTTTCTTATCTTTTTCTTTTTTGAGGGGAATACATGTTTCTTAATTAAATTGTTTACAACTTAATAAGAAATTATTAATGTTATTTAATCAATAACATTAATCTACCTTTCCTCTTACATGTTAATCCTTTATTGACTCTAAACCTTAAGCACTTAAAGAGAATAATGATTTTAATCTTAAGTATTGAAAAAGTCTCAATCTTATTGTTATACTTCACCTCAATGAATTTTGACAGAAAGCAAAGGTATCTTATTGTTAGTGGTCATATATAGTTATCACTAATTTTCTGACAAGAGAACCATAATCTTAATTAAACACTCATCATCTACTTTAATTATTTCTACTCTTTCTATAGCTAACTTAACAAAAACAAGCATGGTAGCTAACTTGTCATTGTCTTACAATGTTCTTAAAATTAGACACTATTATAGTAACTCGATCAATGTGCATTCATTCCCTAATTGGCCGATGACACGTCGCCCGCTCCTCTTAATTTTATGTTAAACTAATCACTTATGGTTCGTTCGGTATCACTGTCAGTTTCCAGTTTGGGTTTTTGTTTAGTAAGTCATATGATTTAGATTGAATTATGAAGTAAGAATCGGCCATAAGCATACTTATAGTAATCGTGTTTATTTGAAAACTGTCAACAAAAAACTGAAAACTACTTTTTGTGGTTTCATATTTTAGTTTTTTAGTCATATAAAAAATAGAAAATTGGAAACAAAAAAGAATACCCTGAACGAACCCTTACGGTTTTGTTTTGATCCAAACTAAACAATTTTGACTAAGTCTTAAACATTGTTTAATCAAGGGTTTAATCAAGTTAGTTCTTATACATAGAAGACAAATAATTCCACAAACATTAATCTTATGGGGCACTTCAGGTAAAACTATGTATATTTACGTCATTTACATAAAATCTAAGCTTCGTATGTGAACCGTTGATTTTAGGATAATATTAGTTAGGAATAAAAGTCGACCACCCACTATTTTATCCGATTAAATCAACAAAATGAATCATGAAGTGTACAAATGGACCAAATATATGATTCCATATACTACTACTATACATAAGCTTTTGCTTAAGGAGTTTCTTGAATAAATTAAATTAAATAAGATGTGCTCATTTAGTAGGATTACATTTCTTGGCTCAATATGGATTTAATTAGAGACTAGTCTTGGATAATTATTTGGCTATATAGGGCATAAACAAAGTACTTGTCCTAGGCTTTTGGGGCCACTTTTGGACGTTCATGTGTTTTTTTCGCGGTTTTTTCGAATAATATTTTGTGATTCACAAGGATATAATAGGATCTTTTACCAAATTGACTACTTTTACAATTTTATTTACCAAAATAGTTACTTTTGAATTCTATTTCCCAAACTAGCTACTATTTATTTACCAAAACGACTATTTTGACTTTGGGGCAAAAAAAAAACAATGAACCGATTTGAGTTTTTTTAGTAGTGAACCGGTTTGGTTTTTTTTAATAGTGAGCCGGTTTGGTTTGAGTTTTTTTTTTTTAGAATAGTGAAATGATTTTGTTTTTTAGGGACTCTCGTCCGTATATTTTCTTGGGTTCCTTTTATTTTTCTATACCTAAGTCGATCAAGTTCAATTTTTTCCAATTAACCATTGACATTCATAAACCCTAATGTTTTTCGATTGAAGATTCCAATAGAAAAATTGATAAAAGTATGTAATTTTCTTTCTGTTTGAACATTTAAAGCTTATTATTAATGCATATTATATTTAATTATATTCAATTTTATGGAACTTTGGTTTCATTCTAATAAGAAATCAAAAATTTCTTTGGGTTGAGAAAATTTGAGAATTGTATACTTTGATTGAAAGTTAACGTCTATCATAAGAGAGATTTTAGCTTATGAGGTTGTAAGCCCTTAGATATGTATTTTTTTCTTTATTTTCTAAACTTTGGGTTGGTTTATTGTGTAAGACAATAAAACTTAGTTACAGACCGTAGTATTTGTTTATTTTGCCTAAAACTAATAGGCCTTATTATGATATGTGTGCGATTGGATCAATGTTTATGTTTTCACGGTACTTTATTCTAAGTATAATACGAGTTATTTTTTCTTTAAAATAAAGTAATTATTCTTTAGTTTGTAATTTATGTTTTGGGTTGATTTTATTTGAGTATACTTTGTCTAAAAGTAGCTATTTTGGTATATAAAATAAATGGCAAAAAGAGGGGAAATAGAATGGATCTTTGTTAAATGCTTTGGTTTGATTTTAGTAGCAAAAAGTACTTGTTTTTTAGTCTAAAATAATAATTAAAAAAAAAAAAAACCAAACCAAATCAAACCGGTTCACTATTAAAAAAATCCAAACCGGTTCACTACTAAAAAAAACTCAAACCGTTTCATTATTTATTTATTTTTTGTCTCAAAGTCAAAATAGTCGTTTTGGTAAATAAATAATAGCTAGTTTGGGAAATAGAATTCAAAAGTAGCTATTTTGATAAATAAAATTGTAAAAGTAGTCATTTTGGTAAAAGATCCGATATAATAAATGATAAATTACGAATAGGGGAGAGATATAGTTTGAACTTGTACGTGACTTGTTATAACCTAAGTCTTTGACTAGATGTATTATATGTCACTTAAAATCGATGTAGAGAAAAAAAAAAGGTACCAACTTCATATACGGAGTACTTGAATATGATAAGAATTTCTAGTTATGTAAAGATAATATTGTGTACACTTATTATTCTTACTAATAAAATAATATTCTTTCCATGCATACTACCAATCTCCAACCAAATATCAAGCTCGATCTAGTAGTAGTGTTACTAGTGTATGTGTTACTCTTTGTTAAGCAATGCCAAGTTGGGTTATGTTTAGACATCAAGAAAATTGATGGTTTTAGTTCCATAACTAGTAAGGTTAACATTAATCTCAAATGTTGTTTCGTGTTTCGAGCCCTGATATAGTGATATATTTATGTTCGACGACTTATTACAGACAAAATAAGTTTAGATCGAATAGATTCAGATAAATAAGTTAAACGAATTCAGATACTCCATAATAAAAATTCAAACAAAATAACTAAAATAATTCGTTATTTTTACCATCGGGGTTGTAGTAATTAATTATTGTTGATCGTCCTTAGCTTCAATTAGTTGAGAAAACTAAAAAAAACTGTATTATTTGCACATATATGTATAAGAGGTGATGTGGTCCAATAGAACAATAATTCTTATTGGAGCAAAGTGATTAAAATTGGAAAGTAAAATTCACAAATATATAAACATATATAGCACATGAGAATATGAGTTGTCAATCGCCATTCTTGTGCATCCCTTGAAATTTCACAAGGCCTCTAAATAGAAAAAAAGAAGTCTGAAATTGCATAGTGAAATTTAATGAAGCCAGCATCATATTCAACTACCTTGTAACAAATTGCATTTAATTATCCCTCCAAAAAATAAAAATATATGAGCTCATAATATTGCAAAAATGGAGTTTCTACAAAATGAAATAATTAGGGGTCTTTAAATGTAGTACTACATATGACTATACTATAAACTAGGTCATATTGTAGTTGTTAACATGCAGAATCTGTTGAGTTGTGATCTTCTTTGGGATCTGTTAATTTCTATATTTAGGCTTGTGATTGAAAAACAAGGTAGTATGTGATGATACACATTAAATATGGGATTCTTTTCATCGATGTCATGTATTGGGTATCAGTGTTTGTGTGTCGACTGTCGTCACTAGTAATTACTCTGTAATACTGTTACACGTACTGTAACAACTATGTAAGTTGGCATCCTGCGAGTCAAGTGTCCTGTACATACGTTGAAGGTGTATTCGTTCATTCTTGGTGAATTTATAAGAAAATTAAGAAAAACTCCATCCATAGAAATCAATATTTGAAGTCTGAACACATACGTACATGCACTTGCTGACATACGTACACTTGGTTACGTACATGCATGATTGCATGAGTACATGCAAATGCCATTAATTAAAAACGAACTATCCAAATTGTATTATGCTCTTATATGAATTGAAAATCGATCTGAAAGGTGTATGTTTTAGTGGAATATATATTCAAAATGTATCTTTTTGGAGCTAGACAAAAGAAAAACGAGTCGTACGTTACAGTTAAAAGGGTACTTGAGTTATTCATATGTCGTCGTAATTTAACTTGATAACTTATAAATGACCTTGTGAATCACCAGTAACTTTGAAATCAAAGTTACCCATACCATTAAAAAAATTGCGTTTACATAAATAGTTTTACGACTCCCTACAAGAATTATCGATGCATTCATTAATCTATTATGCATACGCATAGTTATAGTAATTAATTGAATAACTAACACACCCCTCTTTATGGGTTAATTAAGATATAATATGAAATCAAGGTACTATAGTGAGATTGATTTTATACCAACCTTTAACTTGCTGATGGGTGGTTTGCTCTCACAAATCACAATGTGTAATAATCATGATGTTAAGCATAAACTATTTAATTGGATTAATTAATTAATTCATGTTTAATTAGTTGACGAGGTAGGTGTTTAATTTCGTGGGTTATGAAATCTCAATCAGTTAAGAAACCAATTTTTATTTTACTCTTATGTTTATAATTTTAACTAGTGTCAATAATATATCCCTCAATTTTTGGGATAAATTAAGGTCACTTCCACGCACAGTTTGTTGCAAAAAACTTATGGCTTAGGATGTAAGTTTAGGATAATCGACCCAAATACTAAGCTAGTTAATGACTGATATCGATTACCCATGCAAATTATATGAAGTATGTCATACAAGTAAATAAAACTAACCAATTATTACATGTTACATATGCAACCAACTATTAATGAGCACATGATCGATCAACACATACAACAAAAATATCATCAATGCAAGAAATTTAAACTTATAAAGAACAAATAATAATTATAAATTTACAATCACTCTAATTTGTCTTAAAACGTACTTCTTGACAGATAAGTGTTCTAATTTTGGTTATTGCTTTTAATTAATGTTAAGTGGGAATTAGACTGCAAAATCGAACCCCTATCTAAAAAGGTTGCATGTTTCAGCGTTATATATGGGAGACGTTCTACAATGTTAGATCTACTTAACGACCGTAGTTTTGATGAAGCAAGCTAAGTCTTTATTTGATTCAATTTCATGTATTGGTTAGATCTGTATTTTTAGTTCTTGTAGTCTTGTAGATATCGTATTACTGTATTTTTAGTTCTTGTAGTCTTGTAGATGTCGTATTACTCTTTATTAATGAGTTGATTTTCCCTTAATAAAATGAGGACGGGTATAATGTACATTATTGCATGTTCTGTTGCATGATTTTTTGTGGGCCATATATGTCGATTTTGGTTCATATTTTCTTCGGGTCGGGTCACCCATTAATTTCCAACACAATTAGGGTTTGGGTCAAGTCGTTTCAAGTTAATTTGTTACCTTAACTAGGTCATGTAAAATTTTAGATACGGGGTAGTATTTATTTCATCTAGCTATCTAATTATATCCGCAATAAAAATATTAATAATGCGTTCTCTTCACCCATTTTTACTCATCTGATCTTATCACAAGTTACTTTCTCAAAATATATAAGTGAATATATAATTAGGCGATGAGAACAAAGCCAAACACGACAATAATTAGTATCAGGTCATCAATTCATCATATGATATTAAGAAGAAATTAGAAACATCAAAGAGAAGCATGCCTAGTATTTGCCATCTCTTTCATGAAGTTAATACAGCTAGTAAGCTACTTTCATCATCAACTACTTTTACCTAAATATGTAAAATACAAGGGATGGATTATTCAAATCTGTTCATTGATCAAGTGTCGAAAATGACCTTTTCTCTCACACCAATATAATGTTGATCAATATATATATGGGAATGTTTTCCTGCAACAACTTCAATTTTTTTAGTGCAATTCCAATTATGTGCATATGAAATGTCACTCACATGAATGTCTTTAATATACTTGGACTTCATTTAATTACGATGGTGAAAATTTCTGTTTTTGAATCCAATTATACGTTGGATTTTGTATGTACCATTATTCTATGTACGCACTACGTAGTAATTTACGTAACTGTAAATTTTGTATTGATGTCTAGTCCGTACATTTGGATATCACTACAAAATAATTAATTAGAGATGAGGAATTTCGTCCCTAATTAGTTCAAATATGTCTTGGATTGTTGATTAAAGACGGATTTGAAACGAAAATAAGGCGTCCTTATAGAGGTCCTCTCAAGTATTTTGGCAAATCCGTTACAAATTTGAGAAGAAACTTTTGAAACTCTATATACAATTCTATAACAAATACGTAGTATCATTTAATTAGAGACAAAATTTTAGTAATCCATCTCAAGTTGAGATGACTAATTAATTATAGTATTCATCTCTAATACTGTAATATTTGTATATTTACTCCAAGCAAATATATACAAAATGTGTACTATATATACTAACCAACAATCCAACATGTATTTAAACGTATAATTAATATGCAAATAGCCTATGATGTTAGGAAACCGGAAATATTTTCTTAGCAGATAAAAGTTTCAAAAGTTAACGAGGATTAGTACCAAGATTTGACTCGTCCCCAAACTGAAATGTACCAAAAATTACATCACACTTTAATTTGACGCAAACAAAATATTGACTCGATTATGATTCAAACAACCCTGAAATTATTGAATCGAATGACTCTAAATAAAAAAAAAGTGACTTATTAGTCTAAACTACCCATTTACTACCTAAAAATTAGCAACATAAGAAAGCGCTTTTACAAGGAAAAATGTGTTCTTTATAGAAGTATAAACACAATGTTTCTTCGTACATGTCACCACAGAAGAAATATGCTTCATACGAAGTATGTTGTTAAAACTTGACTTAAACAAAATTTTACTTTTCAACATGCAAATTTCAGGATAATAAATCTAAGAAAAATCGTAATTTGATAAGAATGTGTATCATAATTATTCCTCATGAAACTTCCTCCCAAATCAATTTTCTAGATCAAAATAGCACTTTATTTACACACAAATCAAACATAGTTATGTGTATTGAAGAACTTCAGACAATAGTCATTAAATTGTAAGGAGTACTATATATAAAGATGATAAAAAAAAAAAAGTCGAATTAATTAACTACTCCGTATATACAATTATACACAGTCAACTTTATTGGAGAAAATACAATTCACAAGAACAAGGGTATCTATAACTAAAAACATTGAAATAATGGCTTAATTAATACAACAATATGAAATTACGGCATAATTAAGACACGGATAATTAGTTGAAAAACCGACAAAAAGAAGAACCAAATTATAAAATGACTTGGATAGCACACAGTAAACAACACTGTTGGTGACGTGATAAATATAGAAGTAAATTATTATATATGTACAAACCAACAAGAAGGAAGAAAATTTGTACCATTTCTAAACATAGAAAGAATAAGGATGGTTAAAATTTTTATTTTTTTTATTAAATTAAAATTATATATGTCGTGAGAAACCAACAAAAGTGACTGCCCATCCACAACCCTAAAAACACAACCTACTAACTTTCTTATTCTGTTAATTAACCCTTTTCTTCTTCTTCATCTTCTCCCTCCTTAATTTATACCTTACCCTGTACTTCTTCTCTTTGCTACGATCCACTTATATTAATTATTTCTCTCTCTTTGTTTCTCTCTCTAGATTGTTTAAAAGTCAAAATAAAGAATCATAAACAGCATTTAATTTTAAAATGGAGGATTCAAGTGATAATGAGATCAAATCTTCTAGCAGCTGCCCAAGAGGTCACTGGAGACCGGCTGAAGACGATAAGCTTCGCAAACTCGTCGAACAATATGGTCCTCAGAATTGGAACTCCATAGCTGAAAAGCTCCAAGGAAGATCAGGTATATTACATATCATCATCATTTTGAGTTTCGCGTTTTTAGTTAATTAGTTTAATTAGGTAATTGTGGATCGGTGTTTGATTTTAGTTTTAGAATTGAACACCTTTATCACTTTGCTTATTACGAGTATTATTAATAAAAAATAATAATATTATTTTATGCATGGGGTTGTGTAAAATTAAAGCATCATGGTTAGGTTAGTTAAAAGGAAATTGTCTAAGGTATTGCTTCATCTTTCTTTTAATTAAACTGTAATTAAGTGAAAGAAATAATAACCTACTAATTAAATTTTAATTAAGTGAAAGAAATAATAATCTACTAATTAAATTAATTAAATTGTAATTAAGTGAAAGAAATAATAATCTACTAATTAAATTAATTAATTTGTAATTAAGTGAAAGAAATAATAATCTACTAATTAAATTAATTAAATTGTAATTAAGTGAAAGAAATAATGATCTACTAATTAAATCCAAAATTCTTATTGTTTAATATATATTTTCTTTTATCTTGTAAACTAAAAAATTAAAAAAAAATAGAAATTACAATCTTTATCGCAAGTTGCGACCTTTATCATTTTGCAAACTAATTAACTCGCTGTTTCCATCCGATTTGAATGTTAATTATCAGGTAAGAGTTGCAGGTTGAGATGGTTCAATCAACTAGACCCAAGAATCAATAGAAAGCCCTTCACAGAAGAGGAAGAAGACCGGCTTTTGACCGCTCACCGGATCCATGGTAACAAATGGGCTCTAATTTCGCGGTTATTCCCAGGAAGAACAGACAATGCTGTTAAGAACCATTGGCATGTAATCATGGCTAGGATGCAAAGAGAACGGTCCAAGCAACAATCATCCAATAAGAGATCAGCAAGCTTAATTACTACTAATTCTAGTATTATTATTAGTAATAATAATAATAATTATAGTACCCTAAACAACAATAAGGAGAGGAAAGCTACTTCAATGGCTAATTGTTGGACACCAATTTCAAGCATGGAGAAATATAGGGCATCATCTTCAACACAACAACAACAACAACCACAATGTTTGATGGGAAATAGGACAAGTAATTACAATAGTAGCTCAATATTTGAGCACACGAATGGTTATAACATGAGGTTTTCGTGTGGATCTTCTTCACATGGAGTAGGGTTTGGAGTTAATAATAATTATAATATTAATAATTATTATTATTCCGACCACCACAACAAGGTTGTTCCGTCTAGCTATGCTCCACCATTCGGCCAAAGCAAGACAACCGCGATGAGGCGGTCATCATTGGTGTTGGAAAGATTGGAGAAAGAGGATGAAGAAGAAGAATTGGGACGAGAGGGTGGAGGAGGAGGCCGCCGTGGCGGCACAATGGTTAGTAACACCAAGGAGATGCCCTTCATTGATTTTCTAGGGGTGGGCATCTCCTCTTGAATAAATTCTAAATTAAATTAATTATCTTTTTAATCTACGAATTGAATATTAAAATCGGCTTAATAATTATATATGTGGTTAATCTCTTCTCTTCTCATTTTGTATTTCCTTTGTGCATCAGCAAAGGTATGTAGCTAGAGAGGGGTTAATTTATAAATTTAATTAATTAATAAATATGAGCTAGTTATGGCTAATTTAATTGAATTAGACTATAATAATGTTAATTTGGTTGTTTGTTACACTAGTTAATCAAAATATCATAGCGTTCATCTTGTACAATACTTGTATATCTGAGGTGGTTGATGATTTATTAGTCTGTAACTATACTTGTTTCTTGTGAAGTGAGATCAAATAATGGAAAATGATACTAAGTACTATTTAAATAGTTTAATTTCCCATAATTTGATCTTACTTTCACAAGAAACAAGTATATTGAAAGGCTAATTAATTAATCATCAACCAACTCAAATATACAAGTATTACATATAGAAGTAGAAGTTAGTTTGTTTTTATATTCTAGAAAAAAAAAATTGAAAAATAATTAAGACATTACCTCCCATGGTGTTGGTGAGTTGGTTATTGATGTCTTTTTCAATTAATAAATTAGATTCCCTAAATTTTATGAAATTATCCGGTGTATCCGTTGCACTGTATGTATAATTGTATGTCTATTTTGCGTAACTAATTTGATTATATGCGTGTTTTACAATTAATTAACAATTTTCCAAAAGTAATTTCTTCTTGATAAAATTAAATTAAATTTGGCACCCCTTGGTTTACGGGGTTGTGATCGAGAAGCAAAAAACATCTTTAATGGTTAACTAATACCCTTTGTAGCTAGGTCCACCACATCAGTTTTTGAAGTTACAGTATTTTCTAGCTACAATATTCTCTAATGGTTAACAAGTTCCTTTATGTTTATTTTAACTCTTTTTCTTTATTTTCTTATTCAATTCACACGTTATATACAAAACTAAAAGTAACATAATAAACATATTGTTTAATATTTTTTCCAAGCTATTAGCTTGATAGAGCTAATTTCTTTGTCTAGCTAATTCAAAGAAAATGCTCTTGTGGTTTGGCTACGTACTTGCTTGAAATTTTTAGAAATTACAAGCAAATTTCTAAATGCAACCACTGGAGTTGCGCTAAGGTCGATTATGGTTACATATATAGAGCGTGCGTAAACTTAGTTCACCTAGCATGAAAGAGTTGCACACGGTTAATAATGACGTAAACATAAGTTATATATTTTACTCGATCCTATCTGATCCAATCCAATCCAATCTAATTCATATTTTTTTATACATTCTTGTAAGTTAGTTTTCTTTTTATTCTAGAAAAGGTTTAAAAAAACATTACCTCCTAGTGTGTTGGTGAGTTGGTTATTGATGTCTTTTTCAATTAATATATTAGATTCCCTAAATTTCATGAATAGTTGTACATCTACGGAGTATTTGCGCAACTAATTAGATTGCATGTTTTACCATTACCAATTTTCTTCTTTTGAAAATTTTTAATTAAATTCGCTAACCCTTGGTTTTCGGAGGTGTGATCAATATGCAAGAAGCTAAGGTCGATTATTGCTACGTATATAGTACGGCGTGCCTAAGTTCACCTAGCATGAAAAAGTTGCATATAGTTAATAGCGACATTGCCTGTTTTACCAATTGCATGTTGGTTCAGTGGTGATTGGGGCTGAACTTGGTAGGAAGAACTCGTGTTTGATCCCCGCAACAACAATTGGGAGGGGATTGGAACTTATCCACCCAGAACTCGCCCCGAATCCGAATTAGCCCCTAAAGGTGAACTTGATGCTAACACCAAAAATAAAATAGCGACATAAAAATAAATTATTTTACTTGATCCTATCCGATCCAATCCAATCCAATCCATTCATATTTTTAATTTATACGTTCTCGTAATATATAACTTGTTTTTCAGTAGAAAAAGGATTTGCCAATTATAACCGAAGATAGGTATGATCGAACCCATAATTAGAAAAAGCAAAGTTGGACCATTTCTATAATATTATTAGTGTGCATGTTTCTGAGCACAAAGGAAAGACAAAGAAAGAGATGCTTAGCTGTCTTCAAGAAGAAGAATTAAATGGGGGTTTCCATTTTTAGGCTTTGGGTTTAATTTTAGATGAGTGATTTCTTTGTATTCTCCTTAAACTAACATCTATGCATCATATATTCATATTGTTCTTACTTTAAGGGGGTTTGGTACAATTCAACCATTTTTATGTTTTTTTTTTGGATTTAGATGAGTTAATGATGATTCACAACAATAGGGACAAAATTAATCAATTAAGATACAAATTTAGTAATATTAACCTAGTATTCTTAGATGAATAACCCTAGCTTTCTAGTTTTAGAAATTAATAATAATATGAAAAGAAAAGCTTCTAGAATTAATTAATGGGAATTCAATGATCGAGGTACCCGACTATCGAGCTAGACCAATGAGAAGGAGCAGAAGAGGAAATGAGACATAATTATGAGACAGAGAATTCAAACAGGTGTGTTAGAGGAAAAAGGAGAGAGGGTGGATGTTTTTGGTTTATTTAAGAGTTGATCAACATGGCCCGACCCGGCCCGATCCGAAAATTACCGGGTTTTGGGTAGAATTTTTTTTAAAAAAATGCGGATTGGGCAACGTAAAATAACAATTTTAGTTATAAAATTGATCCGGTCCGAATGACCTCAAAGGCCGCTATTTTTGGTCCGAAATAGCGTGTTTTATTACAAAAAATTGGCCCGAAGTTTCGCCCGGCCCGACATAATGAACAGATTTTTATGCTCTCATATTGGCCTGAATCCGACCCGGCCCGCCTTTTGATCAGGTCTAGTTTATTTCGTTTATTGCAAAACTTTTAAGGGTAGAGGATAAAAAAAAAATCTACGCCAGAGGACATATGGTGTTATTTTATCGTATAAATACTTGATACACTTTAAGCTCAACCCTTCTTGGTTACTTTCTGTATTTCGTGTTTGTTTTCAACAGTCTCCGCCATTTTACAATGTACTCCCTCTGTTCCATAATGTTCCTCACTTTTCCATTATGCGCGGTCTCCAATGCACTACTTTGACCATTAATGATTTTAATTTCGTACTAGTAAAAATTATAAAAAATTGATATTTAGAAAATTGATATTGAAATGAATCCAATGATATCTCATAAGTTAACATTTATACTCTTAATCATACTATTAATTACGGTCAAAGTTTAAAAAACTTTGACCATATGAATAGTAAACATGAGGAATATTATGGAACAGATGGAGTAGTCTTATTAGGTAACGTGAAAGTTAAACTTCAAAAATTTTGACCTTGAATAAATAAAGTTAAAAAAACTAAAATATGGTCATTCTAAACTCGACTTTATGATTCACTCTTGGCATATATATCATCGTAATAAGATGTTAGTATATAGCCGCCTTCTCTAGGTTGATGTTGTCACGTTGAAGTATTAGTTTTCTGCTTTGGCAAGGTTTGACGCTCTTTTCTACACCTAAATAAGAAAACATAAGAAAAAAAAATCAATTAGGAATTGAAGTGTCCCATATATGTCAAGTTGACTGATTAAATATAAATTTAGTTTGAAATTATATATGTACATGCACTGATTTTATATTATACCAACCAAGAAAAGATATAGATTGCAAAAATGAAACAATTAAATTATTAAATTTATACTAATATAGTGTTTATAAGCTAGTCTATATGCCACGTGGCACTCTCACTATTCACACCCCAATTTTTCTTGCCATACGTACACATGAATGTCGATCCTTTCGGTGATGCCAAAAGTTGTTTCGAAAAAATGAGAAATATGGGTTATACAAGATTCAAACATGTAACTTCCGATTTGTATATCGTAAGTCATGTAGTTTAATTAGCACCAATCTAAATTAAATCATGTCTCATCTTTTCAATAATAAAATGTAATAAATGATAATTTAATAAATCATGAATTTATTTGGAATTAATATTCATGTATTATCCCGTGACATCTCCTGTCCGGGCCTAAATACGTCGAAGTAGTTGTTAATACATAAAGTTCTTTACGCTTTGAAAAATGTGCCTAACAATCAAAACTTTGATTTTAAATTCTCACTATTATATTTATAAAAAAATTATCATGAGATATCTTGTTAAATTCGTCTCAAAATATACTTTATAAATATCAATTGTTTTATAATTTGTTGCCATATATAATTGGATATATTGACGGTCAAACATTGCACCGAAATCCGTGCAAATAGTAAGTGTAAATGTCTTTTTAAAACGGAAGAAGTATAAGATAGGTTAGATGCAGGGATAAGTGTGTTTAGTTGATTTGGTGGGGTGAAAAATCTCGATCAGTTAAGAAACCAACTTATATTCTTATTTAATTCAATAAATTCAGTTGCACGTATACACACAGAAAACTTAAGCGTTTATATTTTGACTAATCAACCCCATCTGCAATGCCTGGAAACGTATATGGCAGCTTATTTTGACGTCGTTAACAAGGTAGTTAAGCTAGCTTGTTTCTGTAGCTTCTACGTAGTACTCCGTATATAATCAAAGTTACCTTAAAATGTTTAAAAGTTACTTGAATATATGTACAAGTTATTTATTTTTTAGTGGTTTACAATATAAAAGTTAATCATAATGTTAAAAGTGATTAAAACTGGGTAATTAAAAAATATTTCGTTGTATAATAAATTTATTGTACATCATGTGGGTACACGACTTATTGTATAATGAGAATGGATGTGTGCAAAATGTTATTTCTTTGTTCACAAGTATGTATAGATGGTAAATTTTGTACGTATGTATATATGGTGCAATTAAAAAAATGGAGGAAGTATATTTTTTTAGTAAACGACGATGTTAACTTTGTATAATTCAATTTCAATGTGTAAAATATATAATGTTTTCTTATTTTTTTCCTGTTGAGTATTATTGATTATTCTTACGGAGTATTTCCAAATAAGTCTCTCAATTAATTGTGCGTGAAGATGTTGTTGATTTGAGTTTTTTTTTTGCCTTTTGTTTTTTGATCGCCTAAATTTCTTTAAATAACAATGCATGAGATGGAAATTGAAGTTTTGAAAGATTACCGACAAGCATTATACTTGTTTTTTTTAATGTGTGTAAAATAATACCAAACCCATCAATGTTTAAGCCCAACCATAGACTCCACTTGGCCACTTTGGAGGGGCCGGATTCGACTATTCGAGGGAACGATGATATTGGGCCTTCATTGATGTCATCAAATATGGGTTATCAAATCGAGTTATGGGTCAGTTACGGATCACATATAATTGGTTGGGGTATTATTGAATAATGGAGTTGTGCGGGGTCATTCCTTCATTGTGTTTATCCGGATCAAATATGTGATTTTTTTTTTTGATTCATTTAATTTTTGTCAGAAATCGGTTAGATTGGTTCACTTTTTGACAGCCTTATATTTCTTACTCAATCTACATTATGGCCCACGAACTCTGAAGTCCAGAACGACTAAAAGATTCAAGTAACTAACCCACCATACATCAGCCAAACTAGATCATCAATCGGTTACAGATTGAATCTAATCGGATAATGTTTTGTGTAAATTATTGTGCGCTCACATATTAAACGTGTAATTTTTTTTACCAACTTCTACTTTTTTTGGGATGTCAGTCGAATCTATTACTATATACTAAAAGAGACATCAGAAATGACACGTGTCAATTCTTGGTGCGATTTTTTCAAGCCAAAAACCACTTTCCTAAAAAAGTGTATCTGTTTTTATTTTATTTTTATTCTCTACCTTTTTTTTATAAACTATTTATGTATGGAAACAAAATTTTGTTTATAAATTATGACAATAAAATGATACGACGTAATAATAATTATTCTAAATTGGTAATATTTTAGTCAAATCGCTATATTAACAATTAAAAATATATCACTCAATATTTTGGTCAAATTACCATATTGGCATTTTAAATATGCATATTAGATGACTAAATTTAAACGAGTATGTTAAAAATGTTATAACTATGCAATAGTTTGGGAGATAATCAGTTAAATATTTTATGAAAAAATAATGATCAAAATCCGTGCGTGCACGGGATCTAATCTAGTTGACCAAATAATATGGAGTATGAAATGAATTTTGAATCTTATATATATAAGGGGGAAAACAGGTTTGGTATGATCGGGGCTTTAGAGCCAACATTTTAGACATGTACTGATGTACTGCATATTGGAGAAGGTTGATAATTGGGCCGTCATAAATGAAACTTGATATTGCTTTCATATTAGACATTAGATAATTGGGCCGCATAAACAAAACTTGATAATTGGGCCGTCATACTACACATTTTTTTAGACATTATTAAAGCCCATGGGCCATTGCAATTTCCTATAACAAAGGTGAAACACTCGGATCAATTTTTTTTGTGGTCGGACTAACTAGACCTGGACCATAAACACTCAGATCATTTTTTTTTTTTGTATTCTTATTACAAATTAATTTTCTGCTATTAGGATTTAGGAGTATTCAATATTAGTAGAAATATGAAATTAGATACTTGTAACCCAAATTATTGGAAAAGGCGGTCTGATAGTTCATTAATTATAATACCACATCGTCCATATCATGTTAACAATCTCCTATACAATTTTCATATTATTAGGCATGATCTGACAGTTAAGAAAATATAAACGGTTCTGATTATGAGACTAGTTGTACCAGAAATAGGACGATGATATAGGTCGCAAGTTGCGACAACAACATTTTGTCGCAATCTTACGTGTCGACGTTTTATTGGTACATGTAGGCACCACGTAGGATACGCGTCATCAATTTTTTTTACTATCAATTCAATATTTTTACTATGAAAATATATAAATAAGGTAGTCGATACAAACATGAAAACAAATATTTATTATATTTATAGTAAATATTTATTTCCTTTTATCTTATAAATTACAAATTAAAAAAAATTAAAATTATAATCTAATAATATATTTTTGTATAATGAAAAAAATACATCGAATTAATTTAAAAAATACATCAATTTAATTTAAAAATACACTAATTTATAATCTAATAATATAATTTATGTAAATAAAATTTCATAATTATACATTGCTTTGAAATATTATTGCAAATTTAATGATTAGGTTAGTAATGACTGGGAAAGATGAAGGGACTAATCATGTATTTTAATGTTTGTGGAGGGTAACTGACTAACTGGGAAAGGTGAAGTCACGAAGGTCGGTCAATGAACAAAACCAATAAAGACGGAATATTTTTTCTAATCTTGTATTTTCTGATGCACTGTATTTTTATTTTATAAGTGCAACTTAGTAAATGTATTTCTTATTTAATTTCCTATATTATATAAGTAATAAAAAGTATATTTATCTAATTTCCTATACAAAGTAGAATAATTTTTTCTAAAATGGAAATTATATTATTTAATTTGTAAATTAGAATATTAAGATTTTCCTACCTTTTTGGTAACATGTATAACAGGTTATAAAATCTAAATATTTTTGTTTCCAAATATATTTATGACACATAGGCGTGCCATGTCACCACTGTGACACGGCTTAAAGGTCGCATGTTGCGACCTTTATCATTACCGCCAGAAATATTATTTATTTCAAGTGAAATAGAAGAATGCTTATTCGCTGAAAATTAAATCACGATACGATATTATTAGTTAAGTTATCTAACCTTTATAATTAAGCCTACATTAGGTATTTCTAAGGAAAACTTGCGCGGGCATTTTATTAATTCAAATCAATTTCCGCCAAAGTGATAATACTTTGGAGAAACGAACCAATATAAACATGTTCATAGTGATTACTAGTATCCCACCTTGCCATCAAATGGGCTACCGTATTACATGCCCGTCAAATATGAGAAATATTAAAAGATTTTAAAAAACAAGTTATCATTTCTATATCCTCATATTGTATATTCTTTTTCTGGGTATAGAGAGATCCACAAAGTGCACGATGACAAATGATATAGACGAGATTCGATCTCATATCTTGGATATCACTTTCTCAAGACTTTACCAACTAAACTAGCTGACATCCACATGAGATGTTATATTTTGTCATTCTGCTATGCTATTCTGCCATTATGCCGTGTTTTATTCATTCCCTTTAAAATATGTCTATATTATATCATTCCGCTATTCTGCCATTCTATCATTCTGCCGTTCGGTTATTCTTCCATTCTGGTATTAGGTATCAGTGGCGGAGCCAGGATTTTTTTTTTTGGGGTGTCGGCAGTGACGTTCCCAGGTTTTTTAGAGTATTGTGTCGGGTGTATCGTCCTTAAATTAATCAATATTCATATTACAATAATTCTCTACGGTTTTCATATGTGTGGTGAAACCTGAAAAGAATAACTTAATTAAAGAGAGTTGGTATTTAAATTCAAAACTATAAGAGACCAGTTATTTCTAAAGACTGCTCTCTTACGATAATCCCTCTGTAGTTATTCAAAATTCTAGAGAAAGGTTTTTTCTAAGTACTGTTCTCTTAGGATTATCTCTATAGTATACTTATCTCTTACGTAGGGAGCGGGTGATTTTAAGTATAACCTAAGAGATCGGTTCTCCATAATACCAGGTCTCTTAGAACTCAGCTATATTTTTTTTTTCCTGTTTTTTTTGGGGGGTCGGTGGACCCCTCATGCACCTATGTAGCTCCGCCACTGTTAGGTATTACCCATAATATTGAAACTGGCTTTTCATACAAAACGGTGCCGTTTTATCTACATGATTGAAATACGATTGATGACAAAATAAGCCATTGGTTCACAATAAATGATTATGAAAGTAAGTTTGCTTATCAATAATAATAAGTAATAACCACATTAGCAAGGCTGACGAGCAACACACTTATACGTCATTAATGTAATTATAGTGACTTTATTTCGTTTTTGAAAGTAATGTAAATTATAGTGACATTGATAAGAACGTTATTACGTGAACAAAATGTACTCCCTCCGTCTCTTTTTGTTTTTTACTTTTCCTTTTTGGGTATTTCAAAATGTTTTTTACATTTCCTTTTATATTATCACATAAAAAATTTAATATTCTATTAAAATTTGTGCTCAATTATTATATTAACCAATTAAATCAATTGGGTCATTTAGTCCCTCACATTTTTCCATAAAGACATTAACTTTTTCTCATTTTTCCAATATCAGAATTTTGATAAGAGTGAAAACATTATAAATAAACGTAATTTTCCTCGTTTACATGAAAAAATTAGAAGGATCTCAATGCACATTAATTAGTCGTTAAAACGCGTGCAAAATACCAAACGTAAAAAACAAAAAGAGACGGAGGGAGTAGCCACTAATGAGTAGGTCCTTTTGTTGCCTACAATTTTGTGATTTAATGATTAGCAACGACTTAAGAGGACGAGCTGAAACCGTGAAACTCAATTCGGCTAGCAACCAAGGAGGGGGGGGGGGGGGGGGGGGGGGGGGGGGGGGCGGGGGGCCAGTCCATCCGAAAGGGTAAGCGGAATGTTGGCCCCCCAAATCCGGAAAGGATATCGAAAATTATTCATAGTATCCCGAGTTTTGAAAATTTTGTTTTTCTCATTGAGTCGTTGTATTTAGATTTGATTGACTAAATTTCTGAAACCTAACGATCCAATTAACACACACTTGATCTGTATTTGAAAAAGATAAGTCGAATTCAAACCATCCTTAATCCAACCTAAGCCTTATATATGCCGCCCTAGCTTGTGTACTTACACCGGGCTACCCATGTTTTCTTCAATTCCATTAAAAAGTGTGTAAAGGGCATGATTTTCAATGATTCTTAATTCTTTATTTTGGTTTTACTACGAGGAGTTCTCAGCGTCTTCAACATGTGGACTAATCTCTAGCGGGAGTTCGCATGGTATCTCGATTGGCAACATCCCTCCCATTTGAGATTTTTCCCATTCTCAAGGCTCGAACCCGATACCTTGATTAAGGAGCAAGAGACATGATTCTTAATTCTTAATTTAATGTATAATTGTTAGTTACAAGTCTAGTAAACGGATTGTGTTTGTATTTAGTCCCGTGTTGATTTTGGATGTTTACAATATTACAAAATTTATTAAAAATGTGTAAAATGTATTGTGGGATATTCAACATGAATCTATACTTATATATTAAAAGGCGTTACGTTGCGGGAAGTTACGTGATGTGATGTTATTGACAACCAAAAATCAATACAATAAGGTTCAAACACAAAACCTAAAGTTTGGAGTATAACTCTCATTATCATCTTAACCAACCACTAATTGTTGCTTATCTATGCACATTAGTTTATAAATACATGAACATAAAGTCTAAAACAACTAAATATTTATGTTACCTTTTATTTCTTATGGACTACTCCGTATATTGGAATAAAAAATAACAATTAAAACATTAGGAAACCCATGAATTAGACATGATATCACACGTCTCCCAGCATCAATTATAGAAATTCCCTCCATATATATCTTATTAATTTAAAGCACTTAGTTCAATAGAAAATAAATTAAAAGAACTGTAAGATGATCTAATTGAAAAATTAATTGGCATGCCAGATGTACATGTGTAGTTGATGAACTTAAAGAGTCTTTCACTTTTATGGACTACATGTATTTTGGAAAAAATATTTAGATGAAAAATAATCTCGAATATTAATTATTCAAAGTAGCAACCGGAGTATCGTCTGGGCCACACTAGTTAAATTAAGTTAAAACATGTTCTGATCACGTTTAGGTTTTTTGTTATGTGTTACTACCCAGTCGATCTGTTCACCCTTAGGGCTAATCTGGATTCAGTGCGAGTTCTGGGTGGATAGGTTTCAGTCCCCTCCCAATTGTTGTTGCGGGGGATCGAATACGCGGTCCTCTCTGCCAAGTTCTTGTATTCATATAGTACAGTTATAAATATGGTTTAAGTGTTGGATATAATATTATAATGTAGGAAATTAATAATTCTGATATTAAAAAAAAAACTTAATTGGTATTCCGAGTCATATAGTTAGGTAAGGAATTAACATAGGTTTGAAGAGTAGGATTCTCACTCAGGTTTTATTCTCTTTACGTGATTTATTCTGATTTTTCTAATCTGGTCTAACAAGTAAAAAGAATAAGGTGAAGAGAACACGACGTTAACATTGATCTATAAACCAAATTTGCCCTCATTTTCTGTGGATCCAAAAAATGGGATCCATGCCTTAACTGGCTTAATCAAGTTGTCAGCTCTAATATCAAAACCTATTACTATTAAACACTAAAATTATGTATATTCCAATTATTGGTCCACGTCAGCACCCTTGCCTCTATTCTCACTATATTACTTGTTATTTGTTTCGTGTTACACACTTAATTACACAGTTACACTAATCATTGCGTTTTAATAATACCCTAAATATTTAATGTACTTTTTTGCGTATTTACAAATCATTTGTTATGACTTTTTCATTTTCTGACACTTGTGTTGAGTTGTGATAACCTATACTTCCTCGATCCACTTTTAGCCTTCTATGAAAATAGAAACGAAGGAAGTATATATAGTAGTATAATTTACTGATCATAGGCTCATTTTCGTAAATGCTTACGTACACCATCTTTTCACTGCTGATCGATGATAAGATCATAAATATAAATAGTACAACGTTATCAACAACTGTCTTGGTTGAGGTCATGAATTATGAAATGACAACTAATTAAGAGTATATAGTTGAGAGAACGAACCAAAACAATAAATTTTAGAAATAGCAAAACTCAATTATTGGAGACCAAATAACATAACATTATTAACATATTATGTTATTATGATGTTGACTATGACAAAAATAAATGGTTGTATATTAATTATCAACCGTCCAATAATTCTAAATATGACATTATTATTATATATTTACTTATACAAGTATGACAATATTATTGTACTTAATTAGCATTAATGTTTCATGGGCTGTTCCTGCCCATGTGATGATAAGTGAAGTTGCTAAACAACGTGACGAAAGGGCAATTTCGACCACAAAAAATTCCAGCAATGTATGTAATAGTAGGGTCAAGAATCTTAGACATATATGATATGATTTGAACTTTAATTTGTGGTTTGAATCTTGAACCCTAAATTTTATGAACAATGCATCTAAATTGGTGTATGTACATTTTCAAATTGTCGTTTCTAGTGTGAGGTCTATGAGTGTACGTTTATTTGTGTGGTTGGCTACTATTTTGGATCTCTTATCATAACGTACATACAAATGTGTGAGTCCTTATTAGATTTCGAGTCTTGAATGCTACTTGTGGTTGACATCGATTTGGTACGTATATGAAGCAACACTTTGTGACTTTGTAAATTATTAACATAGCATAACAATTAGTCTCAAAAAAGAAATTGCCGGCCACTATAAAAAATTGAATCATTAACGACGGGAAATTCAGTCACTAAAGGCCAATAATCATTATTTAATGACGGGATTTCCTGTCGCGAACCCGTCATAAAAAGGGAACGTCGTTAATGGAAAATCCCGTCGTTAACCCGTAGTAAAAGACATCGATTTGGTACGTATATGAAGTAACACTTTGTGACTATGTAAATTTCATTTGTACTTAGATATGAGTCCACGTAGTAATTTATGAACATTTTACTCGTAGCGATAATCTCACGAAAGAGCATATTGAGTATAATACTTAATAAAATTGTTCAAAATCGTTCTTAGGCTTTGTTCTCTGTTTTGGTCTGATTCCTCTTGATCTGGTCCGGTCTGTTCTATATATTTTTTGTGAGTACTTTTTATTTTTTTACGTATGGTATAAATTTTTCTAATCTGATCTAATTTTTCTAATATGATCTAATAGATAATAAAAATTAAGGCGAATACGGAGTAGAACATAACCTCAGTGCAAAATCAATTGATGCACTTTATAAGAATATTTTTGAGAACAAACTTAATTTCAATCCTCTAGCGGGTAACTAAAAATATTATTTGTAGATAATCAACTACTATGTACTACTAATTCCAGTAACTGGACTATTTTAAAAGAGTACATAAATTGTGTCTACCATAGAGGCGCGGGACACAGGCACTGAACGTTGTTTCACGAAAAACTTTAGAAAATGCAATTCGTGGACTATGGACCATGGTGCACCATGTGCACCAAAAGAACACATGTGCATAAACAAAAGAACATGACACTACGACAAAATAACATGCAATATAATGTTTTACTTTTTTGTTATAAAATATCACAATTTATTAAAAATATAAAAAAATATATGTCCATGTTCTTTTTACGTAAACGGATGTTCTTTTAATTATATACTAATGTTCTTAAGGTGCACCATGCTCTATGTGCACCATGATCCACCTTCTAAATTACGTAGAAAATGGGGATCTCAAATTTCAAGAGTTGAAGGCGAACTATTAGAGTAGATAAGTTTTTGATAGCGAACTCATTACTGAGAAGTTGGTTTATATAATAGAAATCTATTGTTTATTCATAATATATTATTTATTATACTTTGGTGTTTGGTCTTTTGATGTGTCACAATTTTTTTCCTCTTTCATACTTCTTTATGTTTTCTCTATATTAGGAGTCATTCAATGACCCTAATCAAAGTAGGCGCACACGGCACAATAGCGTGAATCATGAAAGTTGAATTTTTTAATGATAAACCTTTTTGTGAACTTATATACGATTCCAGAAGGAAATAAGCAATAATGAATTGTTTTATTCATTTTCTCATTAGAAAAGGAACATGAGATTTATATAAAATAAACTCATGTAATAATAATGCTAAATAAAACAAATGATTACAACATATGTGAATCTTGATCTCACACTAAAAAATAATACTAACAAAGTAACAAGCATTACCCATGCCTTATTTCAAACAACATTAATTAAACAATAACAATAATAATAAGAATTGAAATTTCAAACCCATGATTTCTAATGCCTTAATTTGGCATGCTAGATAAGATAACCATAACTTATGATTCCAAAGATTTTGGGGTGAAGTTCTTGAACTTTGATTCAGTCTCATACCAAGATTCCAAGCTAATCATGTCGTTAAATTCAGAGAAAGTAACAATCTTCTCCAAATCATCCCTGGTGGTACCCTTGTCCTTAAGAACCTTCATGATGTCAACCAAAGCTTTAGTTGTAGCATAGATTGTCGAGAGTGAATGAGCGATCAAGTGGAATCCCATTTCCTTGAACTCTGTTGGTGTGTGAAGTGGGGTCTTTCCACCCTCGATCATGTTAGCAATCCTCAAACCCTTAACATCTCTAACAACCTCTTTTAACTCTTCGAGATTTGCTGGTGCCTCGACAAAGGTGGCATCAGCTCCAGCCTGTAAAAAAAATTAAAAAATTAGATAATGTAATCAAATATTGAAGGATACAAGATCTCATTGCAATTGAAAGCAACCATAGAGGATTTAGTCTCATTGAATTGTCCAAAATTCTTAATTTTAATCTTCCCTATATGGAAGGATACGTGATCACCTTGAAAATGAAATTCTCATATGAGCCAATAAGTTATGGGCCAGATATGGGTCATGTGGTGGACAATCCAAATTCCAAATGGTTTGACTTGGGACTACAACGGGCACATATATTCTTTTGAACTACTTCATTATATAGCCCTACACCTTTACCATGTCCACCGCACATTACTTACATGTTACAATCAATAGACAAGAGTATATATCATGTGTTAGGCTATAGACAAGATCACACCTAATAGGATCCAAATGCAATCGGATCTAGATCCAATTACCAAATCGGATCTAGATCTAATGTGAATGTGTCAAGTTTGTTAATCTTAGATTAAAATTTAGATTTAGATTTAAATTCAGAGTACGGGTTTGATTCACTACAAGAAATTGATTAATTACCAACCGCTAAAATTGGTTGGTAAAACGCGAAAAACGGTTGGTAAAAGATTTTGCGACCGCCAACGGTCGCAAAAAAGCGGTCAGTTTTCACCTGGACGGTAATTTAGGAAACTCTAACTGGAAGGCGGTCGCTAGCACGACCCGATTGAAATTTGTTCATTAGAGTAGGAAACGACTTTGTTAAAGATGATACCTCTCTGTAAAGGTTAGCCCGTCGAATAGCTTCTTGAAGACCATGGGGAGCTCTAGCATCAGACCTTGCTACCAAGAAAAAATCAGAATCACCAATAGCTTCTCTTGCTGCTGCAATTTTAAGTGCATGCTCCTCTGCTGGTACAACACTCTTACCACGCATATGACCTAACAAATAAACCGAACAGGGACTAGATTAATAACAATTTTGGATTTTCAAGTGATCATGCATGTTTGCAAAATTATTGATATATGTTGGTAGTACTTACCACACTTCTTGGGCCATACTTGATCCTGTGGAAAAGGAAATAAATAAATGTGAGATATATGTATATTAGACCTGGTTATTGGACAGGGTAGTCCAATAGATATAGGGTTAGGGTCAAGTTAATAGGGCTTTTATTGGGCAGGGCTCCTATTGGACAGGGCCTTTATTGGACAGGATCATTATAGGGTCAAACTTATACTACAATTATTTTGAAAATTAAAATAGTAATGATACAAAAAATTACGTGTATAGCTTCGTATTTACTTGTACTTGCACATGGCTCTTTTGTTTTTCATTTTTCATTCCTCGTTTATTGACCCGCCCACTAATGACCCGCGACCCGCTTTTGACCAGCCCATTATCGACCCGATAAAAATGACCCTTTCAATACCCGACCCTCTTTTGACCCGCACCGACCCTGACCCGCCCCGCCCGATAACCAGGTCTAATGTATATTATAGTACTTGAATTGAACTACTTCTTTCGTTTTATCAATTAATAACGTGGAATCCACAATGATCATGATTTTGTCTAATTGGAATTTTATTTGATCCAAACACCAAAATAATCTATATTTGCTAGTTTTGGTTTCTATAATAAATAAAGTACAGCTCATTTATTTACTGAATAGTTTCTTCCTTTTTCTTTTTTAATCAAAAGTTTTGTCTCCAGTCATATTCTTTAATTATCCATAATTAATTGCAAAATTGTGACATGTCAAAATTTAATTACCTCCAAAAACACACCCTTGGCACCAGCGGCAATCAATTCTTTGATGAACCTTTGGACGTTAAGTGGGCCACCACCTCCGGTGTCTGTCAAAAACCAAGAAAATAAAATCCCTTCAATTAGTAATGTGTTTCTTTTTTGATAATAGTAATGTGTTTCTTTAAAACAGTGGAATTTAGAAGAATTTAGGAAATTATGTTTGTTACCTCCATCAACAACTACACACAAGTCTGGAGCAGCAGCGGTAATTCTACGAACAGTTTCCACAACCTCGGTTGTTCTGTTTCACAAATAAAAAATATTGTTAGAACTTTTATAAAGAGCTCTTTTTAGTAAAAAGTAGAAGTATTTGTACCAACTTTTATAAAGAGCTCTTTTTAGTAAAAAATACTCCCTCTGTCCAGGAATACTCGACCTGGTTTGACCGGCACAGAGTTTAAGGGACTTGAATTGACTTATTTAATTTAATAGGTAGTAGTTGATAGTGAGGTATTATTTTAATGTAGTTAGTGGGAGGTGGGTTAAGAGGTGGGGTTGGGGGAGAGTAGGGGTTGAATTTTTAATTATTTTTTGTATGGAGTAGGGGGTAGGTGGGTTAATAGGAGTGGAGTGAGAAATGATATAATATTGTTAGAATATTTTCATTTTTAGAAACAGGTCAAGTATTAAGGGACAGCCCGATAAGAAAAACAGGTCAAGTATTTTGGGACGGAGGGAGTAGAAATATTTGTACTCCGTATTATGTTTTGTTTTTATACGTAACATAACTAATAGATGCAGTTTTTTTTTTAACACGGTAAGAATTTTTTATTCAAAAATTATTTTCCAATTTTCATGAACGACAAAAGTAAAATACAAATAAGAGAAATCTGAAATATATATTCACAAAAAAAAAAAAAAATTGTAAAAGAAAATAAAAAATCACTTTTGCCACCAAAAAAATGACGAGGCATATGATAATATGTTCACCGAGGGGGACCAAACATATAACATCCCACTACATAAAAGTAACATTACACATGAAAAATCATCATAATTCATTTTAAATAATAATTACCAATCACTTAATATATATATATATATATATATATTTTTTATATTGGTTTTGAATTCCGTACTGAAAAATTTAAGTCAAAGGGTGCACCAAACTATTCCCACTTGGCCACTTCTACCATCAAAACGTTACGCAACATTTGTAGGTGGCTTTAAGAGCACATAAAAAAGTCCATTTTATATCTTTTTAGATTGGTTCCCATTATGTTGACTTTTAGGACATGCTTTAAATTTTAGATGCATGACATAGGGACATAGAGTAGTAATTAAGGATCTTGCCCCATACATTTCTTAGATCTTTTTATCCTATAATAATTGACCAATTCACATGACTTTTGT
This sequence comes from Spinacia oleracea, assembly GCF_020520425.1. Taxonomy (NCBI): domain Eukaryota; kingdom Viridiplantae; phylum Streptophyta; class Magnoliopsida; order Caryophyllales; family Amaranthaceae; genus Spinacia; species Spinacia oleracea. The sequence goes on from NC_079488.1 coordinate 109,705,841, forward strand.
TTACATCACTCGAAATATCAATGTAGTATTACTGGTCACCTTGAAAGATCAAAATACAAAGTCGCTTAATAATTTATATACGAGGATTATGTAACATGCAGAAATGAGTGAGATATCTTACGTGAGCAAGCCAAAGTCAGGCAGGCCAAGAAGGGCAGCAGAAACACCAAAGCCAGACACAAAGCAAGCTTTGAAGCCAGTTTTGGCACAAATGGCGGCGGAGAAGGCGTCTTGGATACCGGGCATCAACACCGATCCTTCCTCCGCGATCAGGCGGTGCACGGTTGTCCTCCCTAGAGGAGCGGAAGCCTCAAGAGAACCCATTCTTAATAAAAAGAAATAGAGAGAAGATTATTTTGTAGAAGGAAGGAAGGAAGGAAGGAAGGAAGATGAGGATGATCACTTGATAGGTAGAAGTGGTGTGTTTGTGATTATGTTTTGCTCTTCTATTTATAGTACTAGACTACCAAGAATAGTACGTTGTATTCATAATATATTTTAAATGAAAAGTTGCACCAAAACATATAATATTGATTACACCAAAATAAAATATATAATATTGATCAAATTGGTATGCAATTTCGTGGGATGTTTTTTTACCTAAGGAAATTTCGTGGTTTGTTTTTATGGTAAATTTTGCTCAGAGGAAGATATTAGAAGATGGGTCGTGTAAACATTATTTGTGGGCCCCTTCTTAATGAGTGATTACATCAATTTACATGGCATTATTTATCTTATATACACACTATGACACTAATTTGGAGTTTTGGACATTAAAGTGTAATCTTAAGTCCAAAAATAACCAATAGACGTGTAGGGTACAAGTAGAATCATTTTTGCTGGCAACTTGTACGTGCTTAATAATTTTATGGGATGAGATATGCGTACATGTCTAGACTCGATGGATGTTACGGAGTAATGCTTATAGACTTCATGTCTAAATATTCAGTTACTCCGTATATTGTTAGCTAATGGGAAAAAAAAATCCATGATCTCTTTCAGGGAGATAACTTACCGATAGTATTTTGCAGGGTTAAATTTAATGTCAGTATAAGATGTTGTTATTGATGGATGATATCAAACCATTGTTGGACCATGGTGATGTTTTTGTTGCTAAAATTCTGATCCATGTCTTATGATCCTACTAATTTACCATTCAAAAATATGTCACCGACTTGGATCTCAAGTAGGATTTTACAATCCTAGTTGTGAACCATAAGATCTTAATACGAACCTATGATTTTATGATCCATGGATCATATAGATTCGACATACAATGAGGATAGTAAATCTTTTTCTAATTATATATCTTTATTACTAAAAATTTCATACGAGTATATTATCAATTACGACTTAAAGTTGATCACATTTAAAATCTTAATTTCTACAAATTGAATACTTCTTATCAATTTGCAATTCAAATTAAATAATTATCGACCTTTTCTAAGCAAAGTAAAATTCATTTAATATTAAGATTACTAGAAATACAGGGTTCGTGTCATTTGTAGCGATATAAATAGTTACTACGTACTACGTATTTCATTATTTAGTAGGACTGAAATCCTATAATCCGATTATATATATAATTTGGATCCGATCATACTCCCATCACAAATCCAAATAGGATTTCAAACCTAGCTAATTATCAATCTTAGTTGCTTGTTAGGTCATTATGTCTATAACTACCAAAATGTTGATATTCACCTATTAGTAGAGATGGCAATGGATCTGGACCCTATCCGGACCAGATCCGATACCTATTAGTAGAGATGGCAATGGATCTGGACCCTATCCGGACCAGATCCGATGGATCCAGATCCGTTTTACAAGATCTGGATATTCAAAGTTTGAACAATGCGGATCTGGATCCTGATCCATTTCTGGCGGATAGAATCTGGATCTGGATCCCGTTTTTGAGATCTAAATCTTGCTCATGGATCCATTTTAATGTAAATTATTAAAAAATATGTATAAAATAATATGAATTTAATTTTTTTTCCCATAATTTTGATGCTTATTCTTTATTCTGTTAGAATATATTTTGCATCATAAGGTAAAGTAATATTTTTTGAAGGAAAAAAAATTACACGCTGGATCCAGATCCTACCCGCGGATCCGTTGGATCCGGCGGATATGGATCTGGATCCAATTTATTTGGACCTGCGGATCCGGATCTAGATCTGGATCCATGCGTGGAAAACGAATCTGGACCTGGATCCAATAGGATCCTGTCCAGATCCTACCCGCTGCCATATATCCCTACCTATTAGGTATATAGATAGCAAATTTCATTTATTTTATTTCTTTAAATAATTACCAAAAATTCTTGAGATAAACCTATTTTATTGATGGAATTAAAAGAAAACGTTCAAGTGAGAGGTAGAGCTAGCAATCATGTCATGCCACGACAACGTGACATATACTTGACATGAAATTTTTGAGAAAAACTTAATTCTGATCAGACCCGAAACGTCACGTACTTAGTAATTTGAAAGGAAAAAAAAAATCTCATACTCCACAATTAACCTATATTTTACATAAGTTTAAAACTTAATATACAACCTGAAATGAACCCGAAATAAACACGACCCGTTTGCTTATTTTCCCAACTTTATTTTCCCAGTCGATTTTTCGAAAGACGATGGTAAAGACTTAAGATGGCCGCCCTCTTGGATTTTCTGAATCTTGAGGAAAGATTCCTCGTAAGGAATTTAAATTCGAGGTAAAGCCAATAAGCCATACAAAGGTATATTTCCCCACCAATAATTCAATGGCCCATGTCTAATTGTCTATGTGATCATATTTGGGAAAAGGGTGACTAGCTGTAAATTAAGTGGATTAGAATTAGATTTTTATTTTTTAATTCTTTTTATATTTTAAGAGACATGAAATAAAGGGTTCTTTTTAGTTGATATTATCAATTACGACTTAAAGTTGATCATAGTTAAAATCTTAATTTCGACAAATTGATTACTACTTATCAATTTGCATTTCAAATTAAATAAGTATGGATCTTTTCTAAGAAAAGTAAAATTCATTTAAAATTAAGATTACTAGAAATACAGGGTTTAAGGTGTGTATGGTAGAATAAGAGATTAAAGTCCGTAATTTTTTTTTTTTGGTGGCTTTTTTTTAGTGAAAAGTCCGTAGTTATTACATACTCAACTATAGTAGGAACGCGTCCCATACTACAGAAATAGGATTAGAACTAGATTTTGAAGCTTACTATCATAAATTTTTTCACTAATTGTACGTCTCAGAGACAATTCAACAACCCAAATTCTTATATGAGACTGTCCTCACCATCAACTGATGGTGAGACCAGTTCACACTTGCGAATTTAGGTATGATACTTCTATAGTTTAAACATGTTACTTTTTTTAATAATTTTAGAGGAGGTACTTTTTTTAGTTTAGGTATGTTACTTCTATAGTTTATACATGTTACTTTTTTTATACGGAGTAGTTTTAGGGGAGATACCTTCTTAGTTTAGGTATGTTATTTCTATAGTTTAGACATGTTACTTTTTTTTTAATAATTTTAGAGGAGGTATTTTTTTTAGTGCAGGTATGTTACTTCTATAGTTTAGACATGTTACTTTTTTTTTATATAATTTTAGATGAGGTACTTTTTTAGTTTAGGTATGTTACTTCTATAGTTTAGACATGTTACTTTTTTTTTATACGGAATAGTTTTAGGGGAGGTACATTTTTAGTTTAGGTATGTTACTTCTATAGCTTAGACATGTTACTTTTTTTATATAATTTTAGAGGAGGTACTTTTTTAGTTTAGGTATGTTACTTCTATAATTTAGATCTGTTACTTTTTTTAATAGTTTTAGGGGAGGTACGCTATTGGTTTCGCGCTCGTCACACCATCAAGTTGATGGTGTGACTGGTTTCACAGGAGACTGATTCAACAATCTTTTAAAGACAAAAGGATTATTGGAGGATTTGGGTGTGTGACCAATGACAATCAACAAAATCGTGATCATGTTTTAATTGGGCTAATCTAGGATTAACGTTGCTATTTAATTACCAAAACCAAATTGTATGTTTAGAAGTGTTAAATCAAAGTGAGAGTTTGACAGTTGTTGTTGTGATAAGGCGTATCAATTATCATGCCTTGATTGAGTTATTGTCCACGTCCTTTAGTCGTTTTTATGCTTATCCTTTCATTTTAATCACATCTAGTAATTCAATCATTGGTGTGTATTGTCCTTGAATTATGATGAATATTCATTGGATTGGGGCAACTTTGGCAGAGTATTGTGATGTGGTGAGTTGTATACAAAGAAAACTTTGAAATTGCTATATTTTCTAATACTACATAATCAATTTTAAGATTGTAGTCATTCTTGCTTTCTATAAAAAGATATTTTATTAGGAAATAAGAATTTTATTAATTAAGACTCGACGAACTAACATATACGAGAGACAATCACCAAAACAGGATGTCTAAACGTCCAGAAAACAATCCTTATGAAGGGCTAGACTTAGCACCATCCTCGCCATCTAAAAGCCTTGACTAAATTAAAGTAAGCAAGAGCTCGTACGCAAACGAGAATTACACCTAGGAAAAACTTGATTGGGTTAGTTATACTTCCACTGATCTGTTTCTGGAAACTAATTGGATAATACTTCCTTCGTTTGAAAAAGAAATCTCAATTTGTATCGCCTCCTTAATTTACAGGAAAAAAAAAAGTCAAAAAGTAATGTATTATTTGGTGTACGATAAATTAATTGTATGACGGATTAACTTTAACCATTTTAACTTTTAACTCTTTATATGATACGGACAATCAAATAGTGACAAATTTTATGTCCTTAATAGTACGACTGTAGATCGGAATCTATCAAAATGTTATGTTCTGAGATGTACCAAGTTTGTCTTTTGTCCATTAGCTTTGTATTGATAAGTTTAAATGGTTGATAACTGCTACTGACTATAATAATTGAATTAGATATTTGAATCAATATTTCATACTCTTTTTATTTTTTGGCTAATTATTAATTAATATTAATTAGGCCGCCCATGTGATTATTTCAGGTGGAAAGGTTAAGTATTCATGTACACTAGTTAATATTGGTTAATTATATTGTTGCAGTATTAAATACGTAATTATATTGGAGTATATAGATTGGTCATATTCAAATATATAGGTTCAAATATTATATTGATACCTACTACGTATTAATTAATTAATTTGAATACATCAGAAACAGTTTGTTACGTTGTGTATTGGACTGAAGAATCAAGTCTTAGATCTTAAACTTGATTAGGAATTGGGTTAGTGATGATCTAACTATAATTAACCTCCTATTGTAAGATGTACTTTTGATTGTTTTTTTTTTCACCAATAAAATCAAATAATTCACATGACAATTACGTACAAAAGAAATACTCCACTAGATCAACTAGTGCCACGGGATAGCCATAATTTAACGAATATGATAGAGAATGAAGCTCTCTTGTGGAGTATAAGTTTAGGACATGTAATTATATATAAAGTTATTATTACTACTATCATTTCTTGTTAGATTTCCTAACTTAATTAAAACTAGTGTATCGCAACCCTTAACAATATGCGTAATATAAGAGGTTTCGTCCTAAAATCTAATAAAGTATATTCTCCTCCTCTAACTCTACCTACACGGTATATACTGCGCTTCGCTCACGCTGGAATAGAGTATGACCACATATAAACCTGAAAAGGTTCCAATTGGTTGAGGTTAAATGATCCCTACTTAGGGCAATCAATTATGTTGGACTTTATGCTCCACACTGATTTTCAAATCCTATCCATCTTATATTTATCAATTTATTGGATCTCCCTTTACGGCTGTTGATAATAGGCCACGAACCTTGCTCTGATCCCATGATAAATCTCTCTAGACCAAGTCGAGCCCAATTTCGGAGAAGAGACTGGTCATAATTAAGCTTGACATGTTTCATTCTTAACCAGTTGATTAAAGGTAGAGTTGTTCACCAATCTTATATACTTCGTATTAGAAAATCTCGGTCTATTTTCTTTAATGTGGAACAATGTAACTACTCCTATTACTTACAAGTCAATATTATACTCGTAACTTTTGGTGTATGGGGGCAAATAATAAGGGTGGAATAAAAATGGTTAATGGTCAATTAGGGGATAATGATTAACAATCTTGACATATCTATAGTCATTAACGTCATGCGGATGTGTTTGTAAGAATTAACCTAGCTACTACATACATGTTAATTTATGAAATTTCATGTTTGATGATTCTAGTTTTTTGCGTGGACCATTATTACCCTTCGTATGAATCTCAAGGTTTAAAATGTTTCTTAAGTTTAAGAAACACATGCAAACGCATGAGTGTTTTTATTAAATCATTTCAAAATGACTATGGTTAAAATTTTGAAAAAGAGTATTTCAGAAGCAAAAAAAAAATAAAAAAAATAGCACGGATAGTGAAAGGTTCTTTAGATTTTCTGCCCAAGTCGAGCCCATGGTTCGCATAAAAAAACATTAAATTAACTATTTTATTTCACGATTGTCTCTTAATGTATTAGCTAGGTTCATGTTCCATAGTATCTTTTTAAACCGTCATAACTCTTCATGGCAAAAGAATAAATAAAAAAACCCCACAACAAAATTATATAGAAATCTAGAAGCAAATAAGCAAGAATAAATTATTTTATTCATTTTCTTACATGGAAAGTAACGTAACATAAATAAACTCATGGAATGCTAAACAAAACAAAAGAATACATCATAATATCATATGAATCTTGATCTTTCACTACAAATCAAACTAACAAGCATTACCCATGCCTTATTTCAAACAACTCTAAACAAGAAAAATAATATGATCGATTTGAAATTATTTTAAACGCTTAACTTCTATCGCCTCAAATTGGCATGCTAGATAACCACGCACATCTTATGATTCCAAAGATTTTGGAGTAAAGGTCTTGAACTTTGATTCAAGCTCATACCAAGACTCCAAGCTGATCATATCATTAAACTCAGAGAAAGTAACAATCTGATCCAAGTCATCCCTGGTAGTACCCTTATCCTTAAGAACCTTCATAATGCTAACCAATGCTTTGGTTGTGGCATAAATTGTTGAGAGTGAATGAGCAATCAAGTGGAATCCCATTTCCTTAAACTCTGCAGGTGTGTGTAATGGAGTCTTTCCACCTTCAATCATGTTAGCAATTCTCAAACCCTTAACATCCCTAACAACCTCTTTTAGCTCTTCAAGATTTGCAGGTGCCTCGACAAAGGTTGCGTCAGCTCCAGCCTACAAAACAAATTAAATAAAACTATCAATAAAATGTACTCCTAACACAAATAATTAGATAACACCATTAATAATTCATCATTTCTCAAGTTCTCATATTCATATGATACCTCTCTGTAAAGGTTAGCCCGTCGAATAGCTTCTTGAAGGCCATGGGGAGCCCTTGCATCAGACCTTGCTACCAAGAAGAAATCAGAATCACCAATAGCTTCTCTTGCAGCTGCTATTTTAAGTGCATGCTCCTCTGCCGGTACAACACTCTTACCACGCATATGACCTAAAAATTTAACCAAACAAGGAGTAAATAATTTTTTTAAAAATATGAATTACTAAATTAACATGTTTTCAAAATAATGATGATGTTAATTAATTAATAGTACTTTGTACTTACCACACTTTTTGGGCCATACTTGATCCTATATATGAACAACAAAATCAAATTCATTAATTTGATTAATAAATAATAAGTATTATACTAATTGAATTTACTTTTCATTTAATTTTGATTCAAAAGTTTACCTCAAGAAAGACACCCTTGGCACCAGCAGCAATCAACTCTTTGATGAACCTTTGAACATTAAGTGGGCCACCCCCTCCAGTGTCTGTTTTTACTCAATTAATTATAATTCATCTTTAACTTTTAAACCGTTGAATAAATATGAAGATTAGCAAGTTATATTTGTTACCTCCATCGACAACGACACACAAGTTTGGAGCAGCAGCGGTAATTCTACGAACAGTTCCTACTACTTCTGTTGTTCTGTATCACAAATTAAGATTTCCATTATTATAATATTTATAAAGATATGGGCTATGAATTATTAACTAAGACTCTTTCATTGACAATAAATTATGTCTAAAAAAATATTTTAATGTTGGCATGGCCGCACGGGTCAAAGGTTAGTAATACGTCATTTTTTTAAATCCAAAATTCAATGGATTTCGGTAATTTACACCAAAAGTCATTTATAAATATCCATTGATATTTTTGTAGGGTAAAATTTTGAAATTTCATCTTAAACAACAAATATTGAGTTAACATGGAGAAATGGGGCCACTACTATTAATGGTACGCAACATTGATTAATTAGTAGCTATATGTCACGTGTTGATATTTTCTCGATGTTAAGGCCCAGCGTGTCCCATATGAGGCAACTCTCATGAGTCTGTATGCCTTACTGATGCATGTATCTTGGTACAGGTTAGTATCATTACGTGTTGTTTCCTCTACTATTGTGTTGTACAATGCTTGTTGCGCATATGGGGTAGGCTGGCCTGGATCAAGCCTCGGGGATTCAGGCGCCGCGCGGGCGGTCAAAAGGCCCGTCCGTGACATATAGGTGGCTTTACTTCAGAAAACATAAATTGTTACAGATTGGGTCCCATTATGTTGACTGTATATAATGTAACTATACAAACACATGATTTTACATGCACCCGTCACACTTAAATTGTTCATATCGATCTTATCGTCCTATAATATCAATGCAAATGTCATTTTAAATATCAATGTAGGGTAATGTAATACTATATATCTCCGTTTCATAATTATTTTTACAGTTATTATTTGCACAAGTATTAAAATAAAAGTAGAAAAGTTGGTTGAATATAACAATATATGGATAAAGTAAGAGAAATATGTAAAAATGTGGGTTTCTGTAAGAAAAAAATGAATAAAGTAAGAGAAAGTGAGTGGAAAATTGTAAATATTGTGGAATAAAACGAGTAAAGTAGTAAATTTTTATGTCCAAAAATATAATAAAGCAAAGAATAAAGAACATTACGAAACAGACTAAAACGGAAAGCGTAAAGATCATTTTAAAACGGAGCTGATCGACTTAAAATATGATCAAACTCGTATAATATGTCAGTTTTATATACCAATGCAATATATCTATCAATAATAAAAATATTGAATTACAATAACATGGAGAAATGAGAGAGATATCTTACGTGAGCAAGCCAAAGTCAGGCAAGCCAAGGAGGGCGGCAGAGACACCAAAGCCAGAGACAAAACAAGCTTTGAAGCCAGTTTTGTAACAAATGGCGGCGGAGAAGGCGTCTTGGATACCGGGCATCAACACCGATCCTTCCTCCGCGATCAAGCGGTGCACGGTTGTCCTCCCTAGAGGAGCGGCAGCCTCAAGAGAACCCATTTTTAGTAAAAAGTAATAAAGCTAAGAAATAGAGAAAATATTATTTTGTAAAAGGAAGGAGGAAGAAGAGGATGATCACTTGATAGAAGTTGTGTGTGTTGTGATTATGTTTGTGTTGTTTTCTCTTCTATTTATAGTACTACACTACCAAGAATAGTATGTACACACTAGTAGTAGACAGTAGTCATCATATTTTAAAAACTGAAGTTGCAACAAAATATATAATATTTGATCAAATTGGTGCGAAATAACGTGCGCTGTTTTTTTTTTTTTTTTAACGTTAGGAAATTTCGTGGTTTGTTTTTTGGTTAAATTTGGTTAGAGGAAAATATTAGAAGGTGGCTACTGTAAAGTGTAAACATTACTCTTTAGTCTTTACTCATTAATTATGGGCAGATGGGACTTCCATCCCAGTGACATCTATACTAATATATTAAAAGGCGTTTTGAAAAACGTCTATGTGTCATGTAGTACTCTTCCCTTTGCGCCACATCATTCACTCACCAATTGGTATGTCATGTCATGGATAACAAAAAATCAATACAACGAGGTTCGAACTCTAGACCTCATGTTTGAATGATAATTCTCATTACCATCTTAACCAACCACCAATTGTGGTTTATTTCTTCACATTAATTTATAAATAAATGTTAACATGAAGTCTAAACCAACTAAATTTTTATTTGATTTTTTATTTTCTATGGAATATTTTGAAAAATAAATAAAAAAAATAATTAGAACAATTATGAAGAAAAATGATGTCATGAATCTCATAAGCATTAACTATAGGAATACCTTGCATGGCTGCTTATATCTAATTTGGTGTTATTAATTTGAAGCACTTAGTTCCACTAGAAAACAAATTATACAATTGTAAGATGATCTAATTGAAAAATTACTTGGCATGATAAATGACGTAATGTGTCTGTGTAGTTGACAAACTTAATTGATGTTTTTCACTTTAAGGTATACATGCATTTCGTCAAATGTTGAGCTCAAGAAAAATCTAAAATTTTAACTATTCAATGTAGCGATCGGGGCATCGCCCGGGCCACACACTAGTTATTATCTTATAATGAGTACGGACTACGGAGTACTACATCGAAGCATGCTGAACGTTCTAAAATACGGAGCATAATTGAAGTTGGTAAAAATTGACACTGTAAAAAAAACAGCGCGTTTTTTATGTGATCAATCACACTATCAACTTGATGGTGTAACGCGCGCAGCTTTTTGGAGAAAATTATTGATTGGTGTTACTTGACATTTGATGTTGGTGTTACTTATACATTATATTCGATTTTAGTTTTCTTGTTTTACTGCATTTTCTTAAATTTCATATTAGAGGTTCCTTGTATAGACCGATGTTAATTGACTTTCTATGCTGGTGTTACTTATACATTGTATTTGTTGTTACTGTTCTTATTTTATTGCAGTTTCATGTTAAAGGTTCCTTGTATAGACTGGTGGACGTACTTTCTATGTTAGTGTTACTTATATATTGTATTTGCTGTTACTTATCTTGTTTTATTGCAGTATTTTCAATTTTATGTTAGATGTTTCTTTGTATAGACCTACTGGTGTTACTTTATTTTCTATGTTGGTGTTACTTTTAGGTTTCGTTAATCAACGCGCTGGGCTTTTAACCGTTGTGAGCTTATTTATTGGCTTAAATACGTCACATCATTAAATTGATGATGTGACTGGTCACATATGAAACTTGAGGTAAAAAAAAAAGTGGGTTAAATTAATGTTAAGTGTTTACGACGCATATAATTTAACGGTTCAACAGGATACAAGTTTAATTAAACAAATCGGATTACTGCTGACTGATGAGATTCCTAGCATGTTAGACTCAACCCCACTAAGAAAAGCAATCGATGTAGTTTATTTCGTGATAAGCTTTTAGAATGGCCAATGTAAACATTTTACATGGACATCCAAGTTTTTACGAGCTTTTAGTACATGTGTAGGTTAACAACGGAAAAATCCAAGTAAATGCTAGGACGTATAGTGATACATTGACCTGATTTATCACCTTTTTAATAAGGTTATTTCTCACAAAAATGGTATCACAAAAGATTTTTTTTAATAAATTTTCCTAAATATTCTCAAATGAGCATAAAAATATTATTCGGTGCATTTAACTCTTGGGGCATGCACTATTGCATATAAGAATTTTCAATAATATCAAATCAGACACCAGGACTTATCTGACAATATTTATATAGTTGCGGAGTACAATTATTTTTGATATATTAATTAGTAGAAAAGTATAGAGTAAAAAGTACTTCCTCCGTTCTATAATGTCGTTAATTATAATTTAGGATCTTGACACTATTCACAATTGAAGAAAATCTTTTCAATTATTTTCAATACATAAGAAAAAAAACATATTCATGTGAGATCTTGTTTGATTTTCTCATTGAGTAATTTAATAATATCAAAATTTTATACTTTTTGCTAATGTATAATTAGAGATATAGATGAAAGAAAATGTACATTGACCAAAAAAAAAAAATTGGAACTTCGTTATAAAATAAAGGGAGTATAAAAGTAAAAATATTTTGATTATTTATAAAGGATATTGAATATTTTAAAAGCCAATGGTAAAGACTAAAAACCTAGGATACCAAACCTCTTGGATATTCAAGGAAAGATTCCTCGTAATATTCTATAGTCCATTAGTACTCCTAAGTATAAATTATTTCCCCACCAAGAACTTCTCAATGGTCCAATTGGACCATTTCTGATCATATTTGGGAAAAGGGTGACTTAATGTCAAAGCGGGATATAATTAGGTTTTGATGCCAACGTTCATGTTTTTTTTTTTTTTTTTTTTTTTTTACAAATACAACTACATTACCAACTCCAACCTCTATATGTGAGTGTAATTTTCGAATTTTAGATGCACTTAAAGATATCGACCATTTGCGTATTTGAAGTTTTAAAAGAGCAAAACTAGCAACTTAGCAAAAAGCAAATAAAAAATCGTTGAGTGTACCTGTTACGAAAATTTAGGCTAAGAGTTTGGATGATGAATTAGACTTCCTAAGTTATTAGTATTTACGTTGGATTATAGTGTTGGGTTTCCTAAGCCTAGTACTACGTAGTTATTAGCATATGGTGTCCTATACATATCTCAATTGATCAATAATAATATATACAATGTCAAGTTTTAAGCATTACTTTTAGACATGGTATCGGAGCCATCATAAAACAACACATAAGTTTTTTTTTTTCACGGCAGGTTGTGAAGGTGGTGAAAGCATCCCGCCTCCTCCGTCTAAAAGAATAGCTTCTGATTCTCTCAAGAAAATCACAAACTTGCTTGGTACCACCAAAATTCTGGATCGCCGTTTGAGGGTGAGTGTCACGAAACGTGCTTTAGCCCATCAAACATCATACGTGACCGAACTAAAAAGGGACTTCACATGTGAGGGGAAGTGTTAAAGCAAGTCTTCCCAAACTACACATGTGAGTATCCTCCATTCACAAAGGAAGTGAGATAATCACTTTATAAGGTTAAGGAGCTTTATTGCCATGTGGTTTTAAGGTGAAATTTCTTTTGGACTCTCTCCCTCTTGATAACGGACATGGCCTACGCCTATATTGATCATGGTATCAGAGCCAACAGTATTGGCCCATTGTTTAAGATATGTTTGGAGCAAGTTGCCAAACAGAAGTGAATGCCCAAAGACCCAAGTAGGGGCTTAACCTCAAGTTAAGAGGGTCTAGTAAGAACATTGTATGACCTATCGAAACTGCAAGTTCAAAAATGGCTCACATGTGAGTTGGAACTATATTGTCCCACATGAAAGAAATAGAGGGAGATTGACTAACGTATAAGCTAGATTGATGAACTACTCCACCTATTACTAATTGGTTTTAAGATGGAACCCCATCAATTAGCTTATATGTAGTCAATCTCTTATCCTATATGGGCTTGTATATGGCCCTCCGAGTTTATCATGTATGTATCTTAAAGATTTTTTTTTGTTTGAATATGCCTTAAATTGATTAAGTTTCCCTTCAAACTGTTAGGTTATGATTCATATGACAGTTCATAAATCATGCGGAAAAACCATAAAGCCAGGAAACATATTATTTACACATAATCATTTAGCATAGTTTAGATGCATACTCTTTGTTGCGTGCCTTCCCTAGCTGCGCCCGAACCGAACAAGAACAAGTCTTTAGGACTCCAAGTGTCGTCCCTCCGTAGATAGTCCACAGCACGTCCGGATCCGCCTTAAGATTGACCAACTAGAATCGCCCTTAAGGTTCTAATATTTTCGGTTAGGTAGGCAAGAATATTGGCTGATTTTTCTGCTTAAAAATCTTAGTTTTGAATACTTAAAACTTGTGTATAAATAATGACCCCTAGGCCTTTATTTATAGAGTTATGGAAAAGGAATCGTAATCCTAGTAGGATACGAATTAATTGAAATTAGAATCCTACATGAATTCTATTTAATTAATTTATCCAATTAGGAATAGGAATTTAATCATACACTAACTCTTGTAGATTTAGGAATCACGCATGAGCACAAACTCACACACACACGGCAGCCACAAGGGCTGCCCATGCGCGTGCGAGCAGCAGCCCACGCAGCGCGGCCCACGCATCCGTGGCCTTGGCGCGCGCTGGGCCTGCCTTGCGGTAGGCCTGGGCGCTGCCTTGGCTGGGCTTGTGGCGCGCGTGCTTGCTGGGCGATGGCCCGGCTTCGTGCTGGGCCTTCGTCCGGCAGGCCTCGTCCGATGCTAATTCGTACGATACGCTTCCGATTAAATTTCCAGTTCCGGAATTTATTTCCGATACGAACAATATTTAATATTTCCGATTCCGGAATTAATTTCCGTTTCAAACAAATATTTAATATTTCCGTTTCCGGAATTATTTTCCGATTCCGGTAATATTTCCGATTCTGACAATATTTCCGTTTCCGGCAATATTTCCGATTCTGGTAATATTTCCATTTCCAATAATATTTTCCGATACGTACCATGTTTCCGTTTCCGGCAACATCTACGACTTGGATAATATTCATATTTCCGATACGATCCATATTTCCGTTTCCGGCAATATCATCGTTTCCGGAGTATTCATTTCTTGCCTGTGACGATCTTAGCTCCCACTGAAACCAAGATCCGTCGGTTCCGAATATTCATAGATGGAGTATTTAATGCCATTAAATACTTGATCCGTTTACGTACTATTTGTGTGACCCTACGGGTTCAGTCAAGAGTAAGCTGTGGATTAATATCATTAATTCCACTTGAACTGAAGCGGCCTCTAGCTAGGCATTCAGCTCACTTGATCTCACTGAATTATTAACTTGTTAATTAATACTGAACCGCATTTATTAGACTTAACATAGAATGCATACTTGGACCAAGGGCATTATTTCCTTCAGTCTCCCACTTGTCCTTAGGGACAAGTGTGCATTTCCTAATTCCTTTGTCGCTCGATGCTTGCTCTTGAACATAAGGTAAGAGTTGTCATCCTTATTATGTCCAGAGGCGTTCCTCGGTTTCAGAGTTCAACTGATCAAATAAACAGATAATCATAGCCTATGATTCATCCGAGCACGGCCATGCATTTCACAGTTTCTAGCTCTCCGAGTGGCCTTGTACAACTTTTAAGCATCTCATCCCGATTTATGGGAGGACAATCCCAATCTTGCGATCTTGAGATTAGACTTCGTTTGATAGGTGATTACCTGAGCGTTGCCTTTATAGCCTCCTTTTACGGTGCGACGGTTGGTCAACGTCAAAGCAACCAGTTCTCAAACAAGTAATCTCAAATCACTCAGGTATTGAGGATTTAGTGTCTAATAATTTAATGAAATTTACTTATGACAGACTTTCATCTCTTACAGTAAAGTTTCATAGGTCTTGTCCGATACTAGTCTTCCCAAAGTAAGTATCTATGCAAATGATTATGACATTGCCATGTCCACATAGTTCAAGAAACAGAACTACTAGTCATCTTGCATTCTAATCGTCTAACGTTTTCTATGCGTCCAATTTTATAGAAAACTCCGATTAGGGACCATTTTCAACCTTTGACATTCAAGTTCACTTGATAGACATTTCTTAGTCACAGGACTGGTCCTGACAGTCTATCTTGAATATATCGTCAAATTGAAGGGACTCATCATTTAATAAACCACAAATTAAATGGAAAAATGAATTCCTTTCATTTATTGTGAATGATTAACCAATAATGTTTTACAAAGATTTAAACTCTAAAACTTTAAAACATTAACAGAGACATCAAAGCCATTCTCCAATATGCTTGATTCCCATAGCTGCAGTGTGCGAGTTGTGCTTCGCTTGCGGCAGAGGTTTAGTTAATGGATCTGATATGTTGTCATCAGTTCCAATTTTGCTTATCTCGACTTCTTTTCTTTCAACGAACTCTCGTAGAAGGTGAAATCTACGAAGTACATGCTTGACTTTCTGGTGGTGTCTAGGCTCTTTTGCCTGTGCAATAGCTCCGTTATTATCACAATACAGGGCTATTGGTCCTTTAATGGAGGGGACTACACCTAGTTCTCCTATGAACTTCCTTAGCCATATAGCTTCCTTTGCTGCTTCATGTGCAGCAATGTACTCCGCTTCAGTTGTAGAATCCGCAATGGTGCTTTGCTTAGCACTTTTCCAGCTTACTGCTCCTCCGTTGAGGCAGAAGACAAACCCAGACTGTGATCTGAAATCATCTTTGTCGGTTTGGAAACTTGCGTCCGTATAGCCTTTAACAATTAATTCATCATCTCCACCATAGACCAGGAAGTCATCTTTGTGCCTTTTCAGGTACTTCAGAATATTCTTGGCTACAGTCCAATGCGCCTCTCCTGGGTCTGACTGGTATCTGCTCGTAGCACTGAGTGCGTACGCAACATCCGGGCGTGTACATATCATAGCATACATTATTGAACCAATCAATGATGCATATGGAATCCCATTCATTCGTCTACGCTCATCAAGTGTTTTTGGGCACTGAGTCTTGCTTAGAGTCATTCCATGAGACATGGGTAGGTAGCCTCGCTTGGAGTCCGCCATCTTGAACCTATCAAGCACCTTATTGATATAAGTGCTTTGACTAAGTCCAATCATCTTTTTAGATCTATCTCTGTAAATCTTGATGCCCAATATGTACTGTGCTTCTCCTAGATCCTTCATCGAAAAACATTTCCCAAGCCAAATCTTGACAGAGTTCAACATAGGAATGTCCGCGTATACACATAATACTAGGAAAGCAATTTTGCTCCCACTGACCTTCTTGTATACACAAGATTCGTCCGCGTTCTTGATGAAACCAAAGTCACTGACTGCTTCATCAAAACGTATATTCCAGCTCCTGGATGCCTGCTTCAATCCGTAGATTGACTTCTTTAGCTTGCATACCTTTTTAGCATTCTTTGGATCCTCAAAACCTTCAGGCTGTGTCATAAACACAGTTTCTGTTAAAACGCCGTTTAAGAAAGCAGTTTTGACATCCATCTGCCATATTTCGTAATCGTAATATGCAGCGATTGCTAACATTATTCGAATAGACTTTAGTATTGCAACTGGTGAAAAGGTTTCATCGTAATCCACACCGTGGACTTGCCTGTAACCTTTTGCAACCAATCTAGCTTTGAAAACTTCAAGTTTCCCATCCTTGTCCTTTTTCAGTTTGAAAACCCATTTGCTTCCAATGGCTTGGTAGCCATCTGGCAAATCGACCAAATCCCATACTTGGTTTTCAGACATGGAGTCTAATTCAGATTGCATGGCTTCTTGCCATTGCTTGGAGCTAGGGCTCGTCATAGCTTGCTTGTAAGTCGCAGGTTCATCACTTTCAAGTAATAGAACGTCATAGCTCTCGTTCGTCAAAATACCCAAGTACCTTTCCGATTGAGATCTATATCTTTGCGATCTACGCGGGGTAACATTTCTAGATTGACCATGATTCTCACCAGATTCTTCTAAAGATCTCTGAGTTTCATCCTGAATGTCATCTTGAGCATTCTCTAGAGTTTGTTGTTCGACTCGAATTTCTTCGAGGTCTACTTTTCTCCCACTTGTCATTTTGGAAATGTGATCCTTCTCCAAAAAGACACCATCTCGAGCAACAAACACTTTGTTCTCAGATGTATTGTAGAAGTAATACCCCTTTGTTTCCTTTGGATAGCCCACAAGGATACATTTGTCAGATTTTGGATGAAGTTTGTCTGAAATTAATCGTTTGACGTATACTTCACATCCCCAAATCTTAAGAAAAGACACATTTGGAGGCTTTCCAAACCATAATTCGTATGGAGTCTTTTCGACAGCTTTAGACGGAGCTCTATTTATAGTGAGTGCAGCTGTATTTAGTGCATGTCCCCAAAATTCTAATGGAAGTTCGGCCTGACCCATCATTGACCTGACCATGTCTAGCAAGGTTCTGTTCCTCCGTTCTGACACACCGTTCCATTGTGGTGTTCCAGGAGGAGTCAATTCTGATAGAATTCCACATTCTTTCAGATGGTCATCAAATTCATAGCTCAGATATTCACCGCCTCTATAAGACCGCAGTGCCTTGATCTTCTTGCCTAATTGATTCTCTACTTCACTCTGAAATTCCTTGAATTTGTCAAAGGATTCAGACTTATGCTTCATTAGGTAGACATAACCATACCTACTGAAGTCATCAGTGAAAGTGATAAAGTAGCTGAAACCACCTCTAGCATTTGTACTCATTGGTCCACATACATCTGTATGGATTAAACCCAATAGTTCATTTGCTCTTTCTCCAACTTTAGAGAAAGGTTGCTTTGTCATTTTGCCAAGTAAACATGATTCGCATTTACCATAATCCTCTAAGTCAAATGGTTCTAGAATTCCTTCCCTTTGAAGTCTTTCTAAGCGTTTCAAGTTTATATGGCCTAATCGACAATGCCACAGATAGGTGAGATCTGAATCATCCTTTTTGGCCTTTTTGGTATTTATGTTATATACTTGTTTGTCGTGATCTAATAAATAAAGTCCATTGACTAATCTAGCAGATCCATAAAACATCTCTTTAAAATAAAACGAACAACTATTGTCTTTTATTATAAAGGAAAATCCCTTAGCATCTAAGCAAGAAACTGAAATGATGTTTTTAGTAAGACTTGGAACATGGAAACATTCTTCCAGTTCCAAAACTCGCCCGGAGGGCAACGACAAATAGTAAGTTCCTTCAGCTAATGCAGCAATCCGTGCTCCATTTCCCACTCGTAGGTCGACTTCACCCTTGCTTAACTTTCTACTTCTTCTTAGTCCCTGTGGATTGGAACATAAGTGTGAGCCACAACCTGTATCTAATACCCAAGAAGTTGAATTAGCAAGTATACAGTCTATAACGAAAATACCTGAAGATGGAACGACTGTTCCGTTCTTCTGATCTTCCTTTAGCTTTGGACATTCTCTTTTGTAATGGCCTATTCCATCACAATAAAGACAGCTTGATGTGGACTTGTCCTGCTTTGATTTAGCATTGCCCTTGGACTTTCCACCTTTCTTGAATGGTCTCTTTCTAGCCTTGAGTAAATCTTTGGCTTCACAGTCCAGTACTATTTCAGCCTTTCTGACAAGGTGAATAAATTCTGCAACTGTTTCTTCTCTTGGTTCACTTAGGTATAGTTGCTTGAAGCGACCAAACCCACTGTGTAGTGAATTGAGCAAGACAGAGACTGCCATCCTTTCGCTTATTGGTGTTCCTAGTAGACTTAGGCGATCAAAATATGAACACATAAGATCCACATGGAACCTCAGTGGGACGCCTACCCTCTGTTTAGTGCGAAGGAGCTGAACATGTGTTTCTTGGACCTCCATCCTATAACACCTGTTGGGAGAACTAACCTTTAGACCAGACATTGATTCAATCAACTCATGGACGTTCAGGTCCCTGTCCTCCGTACTTCCACGACAGATATCCCTCAGATTCTTGATGAGCGTAAAAGGTTCATAGGCTACAAACCTTCTAGCCCAATCATCAGGGATATTGTTCAGCATGAGACTCATAACCTTTTTGAGATCCGCATCCCAGGCGTAAAATCTCTCAGGGGTCATGTCTCTGGCATAGTAGCTTGGCATGGGATGTGACAGTACATACTCAAGTCCATTGAGTTTGACTATTTCAACTAGCTTAGCTTCCCATTCAAGAAAATTTGTCAGGTTCAGCTTGACCATAAGCTCAGAACCCATGATGATGTTTTGATTGTTGTTTGCCATATTAAAAAACTACAATTGAAAAGAATAAACAAATAAATAACCATTCACAGTTTCTCTTAATAAACTTAAATTCTAGCATTCATGCATAATTCAGTGTTTATTAAGCATTTTATTCAAATTATGTGTTCCGGCAGGTGTGAATAAAATGATTCCAAGATCCTAAAATCATTGAAGAACTAAGCACAGTTTGTCGACTTAATCCTAGAACATCTTAGGTAAGCAAAAGCCTTTTGCTAATAGTCTAGAAACTATTCTTGGTTGATAGGTACGTCTAAGAACTTATTAGGTAAACCTATCGAATTTGCCACGACATAAAAGGACTCCTTACTTATATCGTTGAGTTTCACCAAAACTAACATGTACTCACAATTATTTGTGTACCTTGCCCCTTTAGGACCAATAAGTAACACCTCGCTGAGCGAAAACTATTACTAGATTGATGTAAAGGATATCCAAGCAAGTGTATATTTTGGCATGGCACCTTTTAACTCAATTTTTAAGTTTGGAACTTAAGGCTCTTACTATGTTGGTTAGATTTTAAGTGAACTAAAATCCTTAATCATGCAACATAATCAAGCTTTTGATCTCATGCATTTTAAGACATATTTAAAACAATAAATAACTTAAAACATGCATAAGATATTTGTGATCTAGTATGGCCCGACTTCATCTTGAAGCTTTGACTTCAAAGTCCGTCTTGAAAATCTCCGTGGGAGGCACCATTTTCTTCAAATAGGATAAGCTATAACTAATTACAACTATTTGATGGTTCGCAGACCATATTTGAATTGAAAAATAACTTTGGTACTTTAGACCAATTACATTCAAATTAATGGTACGCAGACCATATTTTCTATCCTATTTGGGCCATACTAGTCACTTCATAACCTGCAAAACAGTACATATACAATATATACCATTCACCCATTCATTATCATGAATGGCCCACATAGCTGGTTAGTAAAACACATTATGCATCACGTAAACATTTGCAGCAATTAATCAAGGGCACCAATAATCTACCAATTATTCAGTCCTTATTAATTCTAATCAAGTTGTTTTAACCTTAAGGATTTGTAGACCTAATCAAGAGTTTATGACTAAAAAGCGCTCCCACTTAAACCAATAAATTCATATGCTTTACCAATTTTAAACATAAAAATGTATTTCTAGTCTAACCGGAAACATACAAATTTAATTAAAATTTAAAGCTCATATCAATTTATAATTGAATCCAAAAATTTAATTTAATTTCAGTCGTATTTAAATTAATTCATGATTTTAATTTTAGTAAAATAATTAGAATAAATAACATTTATTATAATTATAATATTCAAAATTAAAATCCAAGAAAATAATTCAAATTATTAATTTTAAAATTAATTAAAATTACGTGAACTGAAATTTTCAAATTAAACATTCAAAACGATCTAATCGTAACGCAAACACCCTACGCGTTGCACGCCCATGGACCGTACGCACACAGCCATTGCTGGCCATGTGCGCGCAGCCCATGCGCTCGTCGCATAGCTGCTGCTTCCCTATCGCAAGCCTCCGCACGCATTGGTGCTCGCTGCGCGCGCCAGCGCTCATCGCACGCGAGCTATCGCTCGCAGTGCGCGCGCGCGACATCGCTCGCTGGGCGCGCGACATCGCTCGCTGGGCGCGTAAGCCATCGCTCGCTGGGCGCGCGACATCGCTCGCTGGGCGCGCGACATCGCTCGCTGGGCGCGCGACATCGCTCGCTGGGCGCGCGACATCGCTCGCTGTGCGCGCGAGCCATCGCTCGCTGGGGCGCGACATCGCTCGCTGGGCGGGCGACATCGCGCGCTGTGCGCGCGAGTAATGCTGGGCGCAGCGCTCGTGGCACGCGAGCTTGCGCTCGCTGCGCGCGAGGCTGCGCGCTCTTGTGCGAGGCAGCGCGCGTTGTGGCGCAGCTCGCTTGCTGCCCACACGCGACTGCCTTGGCTCGCCCTTCGCCCATGCCCATTCGTTCATTGCTCGTGGCACACGACACAAGGCAGGGCTGCTGCCTTGTGCTCGTGCACTACGCCCTTGCTCATTGCATTCGTGCCGCACGGGCGACGAGCTCCCTTGCTCGTCGTCGCATGCCCGCATTATACAACACCCCTTAAGGGTAACACGAAGCGTCCATTGCTTCGTGCGTGCAAGTTTTATGAACGAATCGCATAAAAATTTAAAATTTATATTTAAAATTAATGACAAATTAATAAATAATATTAATTTCATAATTTTAGGGCGAAAAATCGAAAATTTATTATCCAATTGATTTCCGATTGTTATGGATTCAAGTCTAGGTCATAAAAATTTAAAATTTATCGTAAATTTACAATTTTTATGGTGGTTTTTAATCATAGGTTTCTAATTAAATTACAATTAATTATGAAAATCAAATTAATTCTAAATTATTCTAATTTTCAACAAATTAATCATAATTACAAATTAGATTGCATAATTAACAAGACTAGGCATTCAAACTTGTTAAACATATGCAGTAGGTCAATCAAAAATTCAAGATTTATCAACAAGAATCGCAAATATTTAATTTAACATCTTAAATTTACGAAATTTTGCATTCGAAAAACTAAAACCTTCGAAAAGTCATAGTTAGGCTTCGAATTTGAGAATTCTGGGTTCGGCAGAAAAATATTATTTTTGTCAAAATTTTTAGAATGCCTTTTACATGCGGAATTGACACAAAAATCACTCAATTCGGATGAGTAACGAAGAAACTGCCGAAAAACTGCGTACGTATAATTAAATAAACGCAATTTGCAATTAATTAACAATTACGAAAATTAATCACCCCTTTTAATTCTTGCAAATTTGTAATATTTAACCATGTTCATGCAATTTAGATTATGAAAATAATAAGGGGCTCGTGATACCACTGTTAGGTTATGATTCATATGACAGTTCATAAATCATGCGGAAAAACCATAAAGCCAGGAAACATATTATTTACACATAATCATTTAGCATAGTTTAGATGCATACTCTTTGTTGCGTGCCTTCCCTAGCTGCGCCCGAACCGAACAAGAACAAGTCTTTAGGACTCCAAGTGTCGTCCCTCCGTAGATAGTCCACAGCACGTCCGGATCCGCCTTAAGATTGACCAACTAGAATCGCCCTTAAGGTTCTAATATTTTCGGTTAGGTAGGCAAGAATATTGGCTGATTTTTCTGCTTAAAAATCTTAGTTTTGAATACTTAAAACTTGTGTATAAATAATGACCCCTAGGCCTTTATTTATAGAGTTATGGAAAAGGAATCGTAATCCTAGTAGGATACGAATTAATTGAAATTAGAATCCTACATGAATTCTATTTAATTAATTTATCCAATTAGGAATAGGAATTTAATCATACACTAACTCTTGTAGATTTAGGAATCACGCATGAGCACAAACTCACACACACACGGCAGCCACAAGGGCTGCCCATGCGCGTGCGAGCAGCAGCCCACGCAGCGCGGCCCACGCATCCGTGGCCTTGGCGCGCGCTGGGCCTGCCTTGCGGTAGGCCTGGGCGCTGCCTTGGCTGGGCTTGTGGCGCGCGTGCTTGCTGGGCGATGGCCCGGCTTCGTGCTGGGCCTTCGTCC
Source organism: Spinacia oleracea (assembly GCF_020520425.1). Classification (NCBI taxonomy): domain Eukaryota; kingdom Viridiplantae; phylum Streptophyta; class Magnoliopsida; order Caryophyllales; family Amaranthaceae; genus Spinacia; species Spinacia oleracea. The sequence continues at coordinate 109,729,154 of NC_079488.1, forward strand.
GGCAGGCCTCGTCCGATGCTAATTCGTACGATACGCTTCCGATTAAATTTCCAGTTCCGGAATTTATTTCCGATACGAACAATATTTAATATTTCCGATTCCGGAATTAATTTCCGTTTCGAACAAATATTTAATATTTCCGTTTCCGGAATTATTTTCCGATTCCGGTAATATTTCCGATTCTGACAATATTTCCGTTTCCGGCAATATTTCCGATTCTGGTAATATTTCCATTTCCAATAATATTTTCCGATACGTACCATGTTTCCGTTTCCGGCAACATCTACGACTTGGATAATATTCATATTTCCGATACGATCCATATTTCCGTTTCCGGCAATATCATCGTTTCCGGAGTATTCATTTCTTGCCTGTGACGATCTTAGCTCCCACTGAAACCAAGATCCGTCGGTTCCGAATATTCATAGATGGAGTATTTAATGCCATTAAATACTTGATCCGTTTACGTACTATTTGTGTGACCCTACGGGTTCAGTCAAGAGTAAGCTGTGGATTAATATCATTAATTCCACTTGAACTGAAGCGGCCTCTAGCTAGGCATTCAGCTCACTTGATCTCACTGAATTATTAACTTGTTAATTAATACTGAACCGCATTTATTAGACTTAACATAGAATGCATACTTGGACCAAGGGCATTATTTCCTTCACAAACAACCTAACACGGGGATCTCGCTATCTGTTATTTTTGGCTAAGGTTATCCGTATTGGTCTATTTTATAGATCTTTTCCGCATCCGTCAAGAGATTACTATATAAACTATATAAGTCTCAACCTAACTATATTAAGTGTTCCGGTGTTGTAAAGATGGAAACAATGGGCTTCGAATGAAGGCCCTTTTGTATGTGTTGAAGATCTTGCTTGTTTGAATGAGTGGAGTCCGAATTCACCTGCACAAGAGCAAAGTCACTAGCCTCGGGGGTGTTTCCGAGGAAAGCCCCTCCGATGCCTAAGTAAGAATGATGCTCGGATTCTAGAGAGAAGTTCTCTAGAAGAGTAGTCTTAAGGCGGTAAATTGGACGTACCTTGAGGTGTGAGCCTTGGCGGCCTATTTATAGTGTTTGCATAATAAATGCCCATAGGTCATTTATTGCTATTGGGCCTTGGGCCTTAATGGATGGCTGAATAGCCACTGGTAGGTTCGATGTTGTTGTTTAGAGCCATTGGGCTTTGGACTTAGTGGCCCAATTGAGAGTCAATTGGGAGCCCAAACAACATGCCCCCCAGACCCGGTCCATTTAGAATTAAATGGGTGGGTTTCCAGCTGTCAGAAGTCCGAAAGTTCCCTCTCTTTTTTGAAAAGGGATGATTTGCATTGATGACAAGTGTTGGGAGTTGTATTGTGTCGTGGCGATCGTGGGTTGAGGAAGTTGATGCGCCCCTTTTCTTTTCTATAAATACGGGGTGCGTTGCTCTTTTCGAACTTTTTACTCCTTCTTTCAAACCCATTCTCTCTCTAAATTCCGGCGATCGCAGTGCAATTTGTTTCTTCAGATCTACGAAATTCGGCCAACTTTAGACTTCGGGAACTTGTGTTGTTCGTTTTATCGGCGAATTCCGCTTCGGAAAAAGGTAATTTGTTTCTGAATTCTCCTTTTTTCTTCGTTTTTCCTTCTACCCCTCAATCTCAACCCTAGACCGAGAATTCGCGGCCATGGCAAAGAATAGGGGCAAGAGCAAGTTCGTCGTTGGCTCCTCTAGTGAGAGGGAGAACGTGCCTTCGGGAAGGTTACCGAAAACTTCGAGGGGTCGGCCTTCGGAGAGGCCAGTGGAGAGGCGTTCGACTGGTTGGGATGCTTCAAAAGATGATGTTGTTGGCGGGTCTAGCGTGTCTGAACGCGCAACTTCTGGTAAGAAAGCTGGCTCTTCGGGTGTGCGCCGCTCTTACCCTGAGTTTCCAGTTCATTGGACTGAAGCTGATCCGCAGGGCAAGTATGCCCCGATTCTGCATGAGACCACTAAGATCGATGGTCCCTTGGAAAAATCGGTCAGTGGTGACTGGTTGGTGGAGGCGAAGCTGGGGCATTACCATCGGAGGGCCGAAGAGTTATACGGAATCCAGCACGCCTTGGGGTACTGGTGCAAGCTTCCCGACCAGGAGCGTCCTCGGGTGACTCATCCGCCGAGGGGGTTCATCTCTGTGTATACTCATCATTTGGAGAACGGTCTCCGCTTTCCTTTGGATCCCTTCGTTTCCGAGCTCCTGGTGTCGTACAACATCAGTTTGGCCCAGCTTACCCCCAAATCTATGAGGCACATCATCGGATTTAGATGGGTGTGCGATTTTATTAACTTTCCATGTTCTGTTGCCGTGTTTCGGGATCTGCACGATCTGTCTTTCAACCACGCTTCCAAGGGGGATGGGTATGGTTGGTGGACCATCATCAACAAAAGATCCCGAAGGAAGGGGGAGCCGAACTACATTACGGCCTACCCTTACCTCAGCTCTGATCATAATTGGAAGACGGAGTGGTTGTTCGTTCGTGTGCCGACAGATCCGAAGCATCCACATTTTTACCGCCCTCCGAAGTGGTTTGTGACTCCTGATCCTGATATGCGAAGCGTGGCTGCTCCGGATCGGAACCATCACCACTACGTGGATCTCCTCCAGTGGTTTTTGGCTCGGGAGGACAACTACAAATTGCCGTCCAACTGGCTCCCGAACCTCAACTATATCTTGCGGGAGGACATTCTTGCTGTTGCCGGTCTCAGCAGGATTTTTGACAGGGGTAGGTGTCTTTCGGCTGGGACCGTGCTTTAGTAAGTTTGTCCTCCTCATTTTTGTCTCGTTTTATTGACTTTGTTTTGTGCTTTGTTTCTGCAGAGTACGGCTTTAGCTGCGTTGATCCTGTGGTCTTGGGTATTTCTTTGGATCTGAAGACCATTCACGACTCGGCCCCTGATTATAAGTTCGGGAAGGAGAATCCTCGTAATCCTCGCTTGAAGGATTACGTGCTGTCTCCGTCGGGTGTCGCTCGGATATCTGAAGTTCGAGCTGATCCGTGGGATTCTGCCTCTTCTCCCGAAGCTGTTCCAGTGAAAGTCGTGCTCCCTGATTTGAGGACAACCTCGGATCCGGTGAGTGTTTCTATATCTCGAAGTCTTTTGTTTGTCTTTCTTTCTGGTTGGCCGTCGGCTAACGTCTTGGTCCTGGACCATCTTTTTAGGGTCCTGGGACTGACGCTGTGCCGCGTGCCGTTCCTTCGGTTTCATCTCCGGCTCGGATAGATATCTCTTTATCTAGGAACCGGGTACTTCGCGATTTTTCTTTATTCCTTCCTTTGTCTTCTTTTACATTTATTGACCCTTGGTTTCCTCTGTTTAGGATCAGCGCAAAAGGAAGGGCAGCACTCTTTTGAGGCCTTCTGCGCATCCGAAGAAGGCGAAAGCTTCTCAGTCTTCGGAGAAGGTATTTGTTCTGACTTAGAGCTTTTTGTGGTCCGTTCTCTCTTTTTCTGAAACTGACCTTTGAGCGTTTGCCCTGTAGGAAGTGGTTTCGGAAGTCATGCCTCCTCCCAAAAATCTCCTTCACTTCATGCCCTTGCCAGGGCAGAAGTTGAAGAGTGTGGTGGTTGCGGAACCGCCTCCCGTGGACCAACCGTTGGCTGAGGAAGATACCATCCCTTCTCCGCTGAAGCCGCCTGCTGCTTTAGGGATCGAGATCCAGGATATAACCAAGGTGATGGAGGCAATTGAAGCCGACCTTGTTCCTGGCTCGGATGTCCCTATTGTGGCCGAGCAGAAGGAAGAATCTGCTGACGTTTCTCTCGAAAGGGAGAAAAGTCCAGATAAGGAGATGGTGGATCTCACCGAAGCTCACATAGAGGTTCCCGAAGCTGAGAAGGAGGTCCCTTCTGCTGAGGAGGAGCAAACCAAGCAGGGTCTGACGAGGAAGAGGCGTCACTCGACCTTGGGCTCTACTTCGACCTCGGCCCTGGATAGACTGATCCACGCTGACCCTTGCTCGGATGTTCCGCTGAAACGGATCCCCGAGGAGGTAAGGGAGGCGATGGCTCGCTATGCTAGAGCTCCGGTTTTGGGGGAGAACCCCATGGCTCACGTGGGATCTTTGGTGGGTCCCGAAGCTGCACGGGAGAATCTTCTTCGGGCCAACCCGCAGTGGAGGGTTCCTGGAGCTGAGGAGAGGAACCCAGCTATGATGGCCCAATATTATCTGAATGAGGTAAGTGTTGGAAATTTTGTTTTGAGTTCCGTTTTTGGTTTGTTGTTTTCTTCTTTCCTCATCTTTTCTCGTCTTTTCTTCTTTCCCAGGCTGTTTTCTGGTCCTCGTTCGCTTCCGAGTGTAGCTCGGTTGAGGAGAGGCAACTGAGGAGGTATCAGGAGGCTTATGCTCGTGATATCCCTGTCTTGGACCAGAAGGCTGGGCAGCTCATGGCCGAGATGGTGGAGATCAAGCAACTGTACCTTCAGTACAGTCGTGAGGCTAGGGAAGCGGCGGAACAGATCGGGGCCGAAGTTGGGAAGCTCACTTTCTAGGTTGAAGAGGATGCTGAAAAGATAGCTTCCTTCGACAGGGAGAGGAGAGAAATGGCTGCCAAGTTTGCGAGCGAACTTGAAGAAAAAGACAGTCTTCTCAAGGAGATGACGTCTAAATTTGAGGCGGCCATTAAGCAGAGCTAGGAAGCGGAGGCGAGGCTTCAGCAGTTTATCAAGCACCGGGAGATTGTTCAGAATCAAGCTGACAAGGTGCCCGTTCTCCAGCTGAAGATCCGAGAGAAGGATGCTGCCATTCGGAAGTTGGAGCAAGAGAGAGTTGACCTCTACACTGCTGATCAATGTAGGGAGCAATACTGGAATGGCATCCTGGGTGCTCGGCGGATGTTCGCGAAGCATATGCCTCATTTCCCTTGGAATGAGAAGGTTCCGCTCTGGATGAGGGCCCAGGATCACTTGGTGGAGTGCCAGGCCGATCGAGACGAAGCTGAAGCTGAACGCCAAGCTGCTCTTGCAGAGGCTCGGGCCCAGAAGGCGGCTTCCGAAGGTGATACTACTGCTGGGGGTTCTTCGAAGGATGCTCCTCTGGGGGATGCTCCTGAGACTCCCAAGAGTTAGGGATTCGGGCAGTCGTCTTCTTCAGAGTCGGTCGGTTCCAGTTGAGGACTTCCGAACATGTGCTTGCCTTTCCCCCTTTTGCCTCGGCGCTGCGTTGTACTCATTTCTTTTTGTTTTCTTTAGTACTTCGGTAGGCCGGTATTGTCTGTTGATGGCTGCCGATTTTAACTGTTTCATTTTGTTTTCAATTTTTGAGGTTTTCAATGTATTTGTACTCTCCCCAAATATTGAATAAAAAATGAATGTTTGTTACTTGGCTGCTTCTTTTCAACTTGTTCTTTCGCAATTTTAGGTCTTTAAATCCGTAGATTTCTCGAGCTCCTCTTTCTGTAGACTTGCTAAAAACCTTTTGATCTTGCGAGCTCTTTAAATCCGTAGATCTGTTAAGAGACTTTTTAACTTTTGCGAGTTCTTCAAATCCGTAGATCTGCTAAGAGACTCTTTGACTTTGTGAGTTCTTCAAATCCGTAGATCTGCTAAGAGACTCTTTAGTTTTGCGAGTTCTTCAAATCCGTAGATCTGCTAAGAGACTCTTTAGTTTTGCGAGTTCTTCAAATCCGTAGATCTGCTAAGAGACTCTTTAGTTTTGCGAGTTCTTCAAATCCGTAGATCTGCTAAGAGACTCTTTAGTTTCCAGACTCTTCAAATCCGTCGATCTGCTCAGAGGTTTGGATTGTTCTTCCGATCTCTTGTGGTTCGGAGACCTGGGCAAGAGATCGCTAGTCTGCCTCTTTAGTTATGCCTTCGGCGATCCATGGATCTGAGCCGGAGTTTTATAACTTGATTCGAGCGACTGTTTGTTGCGAACAAATTTTATTAGGGTACCGCGAATCCGAGGATTCTGGACGATTCCCTGAAGTGTATGATTTGGTCATTTCTTGCATTTTATCAAGGAATGGGCAAAGTCAATCCTGTTTTTAGTCTCGGATTGATCAGATCCGAGGCTGCATGTATATATAAAGGGACAATAAATATAGAGATAAGTTTAATGAAACTCATGGTGCCAATGGCTTTCCTCTTCTCATTAAACAACTTACTTGGTTTACAGACAGAGATCATACAAAATATTTCTTGAGAACATCGGTATTCCAATGGTTCTTCAAAATTGTTCCATCTAACTGTTTCAGCATATACGTGCCTGGCCTTTTTTCGGAATGGATGATGTATGGTCCTTCCCAAGTGGCTGAGAGTTTGCCATGGATCCGTCCTTTCTGAACCGAGGCGGCGTTTCTGAGTACTAGATCACCGACTTTTAGGGGTCTGGCGTTGACTCTTCGGTTGTAATGCTTGTTGACCCTCTGCAAATAGGCTGCGTTGAGTGTCCTTGCATCGTTCCGAGCTTCATCCAGTAGATCGAGAGCTTCGGATAGAAGTTGGTTGTTGCTTTCTCCTTGGAGCCCATCATACCTGTTGTATGCCTGGATCCTCAGGCTTTCTGTTCCGATTTCCACAGGAATTACAGCTTCGGATCCGTATACAAGGTGGAACGGTGTTTGCCCGGTAGCTTCTTTCTCAGTGGTCCGAAGGGACCATAGCGTTCCGGGTAGCTCTTCTAACCATTTGTTTTTGTCATCCTCGACTCTTTTCTTGAGTGCATTGAGGATGAGTTTGTTAGCAGCTTCGGCTTGCCCGTTGCTTTGTGGGTGACAGACTGCCGAGTACGCTAGGTGTATGCCGAACTGTTTGCACCACTTTTGCAACGGGGTGTTGTCGAACTGTTTCCCGTGGTCGAAGACCATCAGTCTTGGTATGTCGAACCTTGTGATGATAAAACGAACAACACAAGTTCCCGAAGTCTAAAGTTGGCCGAATTTCGTAGATCTGAAGAAACAAATTGCACTGCGATCGCCGGAATTTAGAGAGAGAATGGGTTTGAAAGAAGGAGTAAAAAGTTCGAAAAGAGCAACGCACCCCGTATTTATAGAAAAGAAAAGGGGCGCATCAACTTCCTCAACCCACGATCGCCACGACACAATACAACTCCCAACACTTGTCATCAATGCAAATCATCCCTTTTCAAAAAAGAGAGGGAACTTTCGGACTTCTGACAGCTGGAAACCCACCCATTTAATTCTAAATGGACCGGGTCTGGGGGGCATGTTGTTTGGGCTCCCAATTGACTCTCAATTGGGCCACTAAGTCCAAAGCCCAATGGCTCTAAACAACAACATCGAACCTACCAGTGGCTATTCAGCCATCCATTAAGGCCCAAGGCCCAATAGCAATAAATGACCTATGGGCATTTATTATGCAAACACTATAAATAGGCCGCCAAGGCTCACACCTCAAGGTACGTCCAATTTACCGCCTTAAGACTACTCTTCTAGAGAACTTCTCTCTTGGTGAACTTCCACGTGGACCGACCTGTTTAGGTCGATGAGTGTTGAGCTTGCGAGTTTTGACAGTGCATCTGCTTGCGTGTTTTGTCCTCGGGGAATGAGAATAACTTCAAAGGATCTTAACTTTGACGTTAAGGACTTGATTTTTGCTAAGTAAGCTGTCATGCTGGGCCATTTGGCCTCATACTCCCCTCGGATCTGGTTGGCTACAAGCTGGGAATCAGTTTTGAGGCAAACATGCTCGGCCTCCAGGGATAAACAAAGCTCTATCCCTGCGATTGCGGCCTCATATTCGGCCTCGTTGTTAGTTGCTTTGAAGCCGAACTTCAATGCATACTCTATGCTTTTCCCCGTCGGGGGGATTAGTACAACTCCTGCTCCTGAGCCGTTTATTGTGGAAGATCCGTCAGTGAAGACCTCCCAAGTGCTTTTCGTATCATTCAGCATTTCCTGGTATGAGCACTCGGCCAAGAAGTCTGCCAATGCTTGTGCTTTGATTGCTGTCCTCGGCTGATATTTGATGCCGAACTCTGATAGTTCGAAAGCCCAGGCAGCCAATCTTCCTGACCTCTCTATTTTGTCGAGTACTTTTTCGAGCGGTTGGTCAGTTAGCACTGTGATCTGGTGGGAGTCGAAGTATGGCCTCAGTTTTCGTGCAGCTACCACTACTGCATAGCGACTTTCTCGATGAGTGGGTACCGGGTTTCGGCCCCTGTAAGTGTTCGGCTGGTGAAGTAGATTGGCTGTTGCTTCTTTTCTTCTTCCCGAAGAAGCACTGCGCTGACGGTTCCAGGGCTAACTGCGACATATAGGTACAGGGTTTCCCCCTCCTTTGGTCTGGCCAGTGTCGGCAGTTGAGCTAGGTGGGCTCTGAGTTGCTGAAAAGCTTCTTTTTGCTCCTGTTCCCATATCAGTTCGGGATCCACTTTCCTCGGGACCCCCTTTTTCTTGACTGGTTCTGCTTCTCCTCCGGGGAGGTTCTTTGGTTTCAGTGCTTTGAAGAAGGGGGCTCCCTTGTCCGAGGCTTTTGATATGAACCTTGTTAGTGCGGCTAACCTGCCGGTTAGCCTCTGCACATCTCTCTTGGTTTTCGGCTCGGGTAAATCCAATGCCGCTTGGACTTTGTCCGGGTTCGCATCAATTCCTCTTTCGCTCACCATGAATCCGAGGAATTTCCCTGACTTCACCCCGAAGACGCATTTTTTTGGGTTCAGCTTCATGCTGTATTTCCTCAGATTTCCGAAGGTCTCTGCCAAGTCTTTGACGTGGTCTTCCTCCTTGATGCTTTTTACGATGGAGTCATCCACATAGACCTCCACATTCCTCCCTTTCTGGTCGGCGAAGACGTGATCAACTAGCCTCTGGTAGGTGGCTCCGGCATTTTTCAAGCCGAAAGGCATCATTTTATAGCTGAACACTCCTGCGCTTGTGATGAACGCTGTCTTTGCTCTGTCATCGGGGTGCATGAATACTTGGTGGTAGCCTGAAAAGGCATCCATGAAGCTGAGCAGTGCATGGCCGCTGGTGGAGTCAACCAATTGATCTATCCTTGGCAGGGGATAACAGTCTTTGGGGCAGGCTCGGTTCAGGTCTGTGAAATCCACGCACATTCGCCAGGAGCCGTTCGCTTTTTTGACCATCACCACGTTGGCCAGCCATTTCGGATACATGCATGGTTCAATGAATCCGGCCTCCTGCAACTTTTTCACCTCCTCGGCGATGACTTTGTTTTTCTCCGAGGAGTAGTTCCTCTTTTTTTGCTTGACTGGCCGAGCTTCAGCGTTGACGTCCAGCTTGTGACAAATCAGCTTCGGATTTATCCCTGGCATATCTGCTGCTGACCATGCAAAGATGTCTTTATGATCCCTGAGTAATCGGATCAAATCGATTCGGAGCCCCGAGCTTAAGCCCTTGCCTATTCGGACGCTCCTGTCTGAATCCTCTTCGAGGAAGATATCCTCCATTTCTTGATCTGGTTCGGGAGATAGGGTTTCGGGGCGGGCATCAACTTCTGCGGGAGACAAGCTGCTCGTGCTTGCTCTTCTCCTTTTTGCCTCGCTTTCCTCTCCCGTAGCTCCCTTTTCTTCTTCGGGGTCGTCCCCTAGTTTGGGCTTTCGGACGGCAGTGTGGCAGGTTCTTCTCGCCACTTCTTGATCACCTCTGATTCGTTCGGCGAATCCTGCATCCGAGACGTATGTCATCAGCTGGTGGTATGTGGAGGGGACTGCTTGCATCTTGTGAATCATGGTTCTCCCCATGATTACGTTGTATACGGAGTCGCAGTCCATCACCAAAAATTCGTCCCGAAGGGTTTTTGCTGCCTGGCCTTCACCCACTGTGACTGGCAGGGTGATCTTTCCTCGAGGGATAGCTGCGGATCCGTTGAATCCGATCAGAGGATAACTGACTTTCGTCAGTGCTTCCTCTGGCTCTTCGAGGATCAGCTGCTCGAAGCAGTTTCTGAAGATGATATTGACGGCACTTCCTCCGTCGACTAACACTCGATGTACGTTGTGGTTATTGAGGTCCATGGAAATGACCAGAGGATCGTCATGTTTGTACTGGACTCCGAAGCAATCATCGGCAGTGAAGGTCATGTTCGGGGGGTGTGGCTGGTTGTCTCCCACCGCGCTGAAGTTGACCCGATGGGAGAGGGCTCTTAGGTGTTTTTTGCTGGCCTGGCCAGACTTCTGTCCCCCGAACACCACTAGGATGTCATTCTTCTTGTGCCCTGTTGCTTCGTAGATCCTTTTCTGGGGTTGCTCGTGTTGTTTGCCGCTTGCGGCCTTTTCTTTTTCCTCCCTTCGGTCTAACAAGTACTGTTTCAGGTAGCCTCGGCGAACGAGGTCCTCAATGTTGTCTTTCAGCGAGTTGCATTCTTCGGTGTGGTGACCGAAGTCATCATGAAACTCGCACCATTTGTTCTTGTTTCTCCGAGCTGGGTTGGACTTGAGCTTCCCAGGTAGTTTCCACTTTTCGTCATTTCTGTTGAGGCTAAATATCTCTTTTCGGGGCAGAGCTAGTGGAGTGTAGTTGGTGTACTTGGGTTGAAGTTCACCCCTTCTCCCGTCTTTCTTCAGGCTCATCTCTCTAGCTCCTACTTTCTCTTTCCCCTTCCTTGAGCTGCCCTCGGGCTTGCTCTGGGTATTCTTTGTGTCTCTCGGATCCGACGATCCTTTCAATCTTGCAGCGGCCTTGTTGAACTCTTCGGTTCTGATGAACGCATCAGCCATTTGGAGCACGTCAGCTATTCTGGAGGGGTTCTTCATTGAGAGTTCGTCACGGAACTTCCCTTCCTGGAGCGCGTGCTTCAAGGCGAAGATGGTCACGTCTGGCTGCAAGTTTGGTATGTTTGTTGATTCCTTCATGAATCTGGCCATGAATTCTCTCAGACTTTCGTCTCTTTCTTGTTGGATTGAGGTCAGTTCTGCTGTGGTTCGCTCGGGGCGATTGTTGCTCACGAACTGTGTGCAGAATCTCTTTTTCAGCTTTTTCCAGCTCTTGATCGATCCCTTCGGCAGCGATCTAAACCACTCTCCCGCCACTCCGGTTAGCGTGGTTGGGAAATATTTACACCAACATGCTTCGGAGTAGGGACTCAAGAACATTTGCTGCTCGTAGGAGATGACATGATCCCTCGGATCTGTGATTCCGCTGTAGGTCAGGTGCGCTGGCAGTCTTACCTTCGGTATTTCTTCCATGATCAGCTCGTCCGAGAAAGGGGATGACGTGGGAGTCATGATTCTTTTCCCGAGTCTAGCCCTGATGCCTTCGTTTGCCGAGGTTCTGTGATTAGAACGTTCGGGCGTACGATGGGGGCTAGGGGTTCGATCATGCCTCCTGTCTCTTCTTCTCTCTCGGCTACTGACCTCGGGTCGTTCGCCAGATCTGCTTGGCTCGCCCACCCCGAGTCTCGTATGGATCGAGGGTCTTAACCTTGAGTGGACCGAGGGCCTCAACCTGCTGAGCACCGAGCTTCGGACCCGAGTGTTACGAGTAGTCGATTCGCTTTGGAGAGCTGTTGGAGTAGGCGATGGTCTCGCAAACCAATCTGGTTGCTGTTGTGCCCTTTTTTGGGTGTCCCACGTGCTTTCCATCCACCTCGACGTCAAGTGTGTACCTGTCAAGGGAAGGAGTTCTCGTTCGGGTCTGGACACTTCCGCACTGGGTGGCTCGTTCAGCCTTCGCCTGGTCCTCCTCTCTTCTCTGTGGTCATTTGCCAGTCCTTGCTGCTTCTCATTGAAGAGGAAGTTTTGCATGATGGTCATGGCCGCAGTGAGCTCTTCCCTAGTTGGAATCGGAGGTCCTGCATTTGTGGCGGTCGTAGCTCTGCTTGGCTGTGACCTCGCCATCGATTGAGGGTGCCCCTCTTGGTCAGATTCTGAATCTGACCGCACCATCATATCGTCGTCATTGTTGTTAACAACATCATTCACCATTTTCGCGGAAAGAGGTGATTGATGTCTTTCAAAGGCTTTGAAGTGTTCTTCCCCACAGACGGCGCCAAATTGTTCCGGTGTTGTAAAGATGGAAACAATGGGCTTCGAATGAAGGCCCTTTTGTATGTGTTGAAGATCTTGCTTGTTTGAATGAGTGGAGTCCGAATTCACCTGCACAAGAGCAAAGTCACTAGCCTCGGGGGTGTTTCCGAGGAAAGCCCCTCCGATGCCTAAGTAAGAATGATGCTCGGATTCTAGAGAGAAGTTCTCTAGAAGAGTAGTCTTAAGGCGGTAAATTGGACGTACCTTGAGGTGTGAGCCTTGGCGGCCTATTTATAGTGTTTGCATAATAAATGCCCATAGGTCATTTATTGCTATTGGGCCTTGGGCCTTAATGGATGGCTGAATAGCCACTGGTAGGTTCGATGTTGTTGTTTAGAGCCATTGGGCTTTGGACTTAGTGGCCCAATTGAGAGTCAATTGGGAGCCCAAACATTAAGTAATCTGTAATTCTCAAAATCAATAAACAGAATTATCTTATGCCTATCTTTTAAGGACGGAAAGGAGTAATGAGGTACGTAGGGGGTGTGACCAATGGCAATCTACGAAACGTTATCCTCCTTTGATTTGGCGAGGGTAGGAATATGTTGGATAAAGATGGATGTGGTAAATTGTCTTTTTAAAAGTGTTAAATCAAACTGATTTGGAGTTTGACGATAGTTATTATTGTGATCAGGCGTATCAATTATCAAACCTTGATTGAGTTATATATGTCCACGTCCTTTAATCGTCTCAAAGCACATCTCTTTGCGTTCATTATCCATTGTGATGTGGCGACTTGTATACAAGAAAAACTTTGCCATTACTGCCTACTAGCCTACTTACTACATTTTTATTACATTTTTCTCACAATAAACCATTACGGATAAATAAGATCGAATCTACTCCCTTTGTCTCGTAATACTCACAACAGTTTGACTAAATACGCTTGTCAATGCACAAGTTTGACCATCGATATCTTCAATTATATAATATAAAAACTTATAAAGTATTAATATTTTAAAAATATATGTTAAGATGAAGCCAACAATATATTATATGCTAACACTTATTTTCATATATTATAAATAAAATAGGGTCAAAGTGAATTATGTGAACTGTGCAAAAAGTCAAACCGTTGCGAATATTTCGGTACGGAGGGAGTATTAAAACTAGAGTTGCCAATTTTCAACCTGAACCGTTAAATCTGTTGGGTTGGTCAGGTCGTTTAGACCCCAAACTGTTAATAATCCACGAGCTAGAACCGAAATTCGACCCGATCCTATTATATTCAACCTGAACCGACCCGACCCAAAAATATTAACCCGGTTTCCCGATAACAAACCGTTCAACAACAACTCAATATGTTCCAACCCGAATCGAATGGATCTGAAACCTGCTAATGACCGGATCCGATCCGTTGCAATCCATTTTACAAAGTTTTGGGTTAAAAAATATATAAAAGAACGGTTTTGCAAAACTAACGAGTGAACATTAGTGAGATGAAAGTATGATTTCATTTTAGGATGATGACAATCAAATAGTGACAAATATTATGTCCTTAGCGGTACGACTGTAGATCGGAATGCCTTTCAAAATGATATGTTTTCAGATGTCCCAAGTATGTATTTGTCCATTAGCTTTGCACTGATAAGCTTAATTATATGGTTGATAACTGCTACTAGCTATAATAATTGAATTAGATAAGCCATGCTTTCGCCACAAATGTTTGAATTAATATTTTAGATCCACACACTCGTATGCGTTTACTTGTAATGTTGAACTAGGGTTGTTATCAAGCCGAGCTTAAATCGAGCTTGAGATTTATCAGACTCGGCTCGTTACTGTTATATTCAAAACACAGTCGACTCAGTATATATCAACTAATTTAATTGGTAAAGTTTTGAGATCTGATACCCAAGACGTGAGATTAAATTCCGTCTATATCATATGTCGTCTTGTCCTGTATGGCTCAAGAGTCACGAAGTTAGTTCTTTGGCTAATGCTGAGCCGCCCATGTGATACTTCAGGTGGAGTGGTTAAGTATTCATGTATATTGGTTATATTTGGTTAACTAATATTTTTACGAACTTTTACTAATTAAATACAAGTAGATTGGTCGTATTCAAATATTGGTGCCTATTAATTACTATGAACATGGCCACTTTCTGTCATATATCAGTAGTACTTTGTTAAGTTGCGTATTGGAATGAAGAATCACATCTGGTTTCTTAAGATCTTAAACTTGATTAGTAGTTGGGATAGTGATAATTAGGGGTAATTTAAGTTGCGGGTAAAGTAAAACTCATGTTCTTTTCACATTAGAAAACATTATTCAAAGGATATGTAACTATTGTTGGAAATCCTAGTGAGAAAACAAAAGAAAATGAGTGGGAAAATGTGGGAATATGAAAAGTCCCACATGGGAAAAACACAAACCATATTCAATGTTTATATTTGGGGGTTTGAGGGAAACATTTGTTTAAGAAAGCATGTGAGTGGCATGGGTGGTCACAACACACACACGCGCGCGCGCCGGGCCGGGCTCGGGCTCGGGCGTGGGCCTTGGTACTTGGTGAATCAACCCACTAACTTTGGAAACTGCTCCATTAATCACGTCATTACTCCCCACTAGCCGTTTTATGACTGTTGCAGTTCCCCATTACTCCCGTAACTTCTCCACTAGCCGTTTTTTGCTGTTACAGTTTCCCAAAAGCCTCATTATAAATTCATCGTTTATTTCCACAAAATAGACAGAAACTTACAATCAATCTTTCTCTCAAATTCCTCTCTCTTATGGGCAAATATTCTGGTCTCCAATCGGGGATTTTGAGTGCACAAAATTCTCGGTGTCGTGTAAACCCTGGAGGGCAACCGCAAGCGTTCTACTGCATTGGAGGTAGCGCGAAATTGTCTTTTAGAGCAGTGGTCCGGCCACGGCACGACAATCGTTTCAGTTCGTATTACGCAATATCCAGTTAAGTCGTTCCAATTACTTATTTAGCTAACAACTATCTATATATATATGTGTGTGTGTGTTGCACACAATATAATAAAGTACGTACCAAAAGCGCTCTTTAAGCCTTAGGGGTTAAAGATGGATGACTAAACTAATATCTCTTCTAAGTTTGAATATACTTTGTATTTAGTTTCACTTTAATTCCTAACCTAAAATTATATTTAAAAAATCCATGATTTTGTTACACGCACGGATGCAAAATTCCTAATAGAGCAAGGAACTTAATTTGATCAAATAGAAATTGCATAAAGATCGAAGAGCACTATATATTACTCCGTACAAGTCTTGCAATGACATAAGAAATTCACCAAGGGATAGTTCCAAAGTTTTCAGCGGTGTTTTTATTATATGAGATCGAAAAAAGTCCCTCATTGACCCTCCCTTTAGCTAGGGTTGGAGGAGAATGGAAATGACTAATAAGATTGTTAGAATATGTCTTGAATTGCCCAAATTCCCTCACAGTAGCGCATATTACGGGAATCTCATTGACCGAATTTGTTTTTTGGACTAGTATTATCTGTTTTGGGCCTATTTTCTCGCATTTTTCTAAAGAATACTGTATAAACTCGTTAGGTCATAACCAAGTGATGTTTTATAATCCCTTTAACCCTATTCTTCAAGATCAATAAAGTTTTTCTCCCATCTGCCTATGGAAGTAGCTAACGCATTGAATTTTATATTTTACATTCTTAATTGCGTTTCTTGCTTCCGCTGTAACAAAGATAAAATAAGGATTTTGAATGTTTGACCGCGTGCTAAAAGCCATTTGCCAAATATATCTTTTTACTCTTGTGTATCACATCTCGCTTGGATCACCTTACTCTATTCTTATTTCTTCCATAGGAGTATGACTATGATGTTGGCTAATCATGTACGTTAGTATGTTGTATATCATTTCTTGTTACCTTATATTTCATAAAACAAAGAACAACGAACTTAATTTGGTCATTTTTAATCAAATTGTTTAATCTACTAGTACTACCCATGTACCCATCAATTAATATAATTTATTAAAGATTGAAATTGACTTATTCCAAATGGGTTGGATTAATGTTACTCATTTCCACCCATTCCAGCCTGTCAATATTCGTGCGGCTGCTCTTTCTTATGATTGGCACCCTCCAGCCTGGCAATTTTAAACTATTTAGATCCAAATAATTAAATTTTTAGAGATTTTCCCGAATAATCAAATAAAATCTATTAAACTCTACTCCGTAAATTCAACAAATAATTAAACCCCAATACATCTTCTTGGATCTACCCCATCAAATGTTGTAAAGAAAACAAAATTAATTTATGCCAAAAAAAAAAGAAAAAAAAAAAAAGAAAACATCATTAATTTAATCTTGATCCATCATATAAGTAAATAAATAAGTAACGTTTGTCTGTATTACAGAAATTCTCTTACGTTATACTCACAAAATGTTTTTGGGATTTAATGCCCGTGACAAGCTAATGACCTAATTGATCTGCACTTATCAAATTTAATTAAAATTAATCACACGTTAAAACTGCGTTTGCTTGTAGTTAGCCTGTTAGATCCAATCTCAACTAATTTAATCTAAATTACGTAGCTAATCTTGTCTTTTATTCTTAATTCCCATCTAAAACATTGTACTTCCTATGTCAGCATTGGTTGTTAGTTGGACCAATAATGTTGGCTTAAATGATTAATCACAACAATACTCCATGGACCTATAATGTTGTCAAAGTATTAGTTTTATTAATCGAGTTGAGTCCATAGTAAACCAATGTGTTGCAAGTGTGAAACCCTCTCATAGAGTCGATCACATGATTCACATGGATATAATTAAAGGAAAATGATAATATAACTCTCACGACCTGTTTAAAAGTCGGAAATAAACGACAAAAATGAAAAATATTTAAGTATCATTTGACAAAGAAATATTTTAGAATCCACATGCAAATGCAATCTTATCCTTTAACTTGTGTTTTTATTCATAATTTTTTTATTTGAATCCAATACTACCCCAAATTTATAAAGAAAAAGACATAACTTGGGTTGAGTTTTACAATACCGTTGGAATAACAAATTGGGGTTGATGTGAGTAGTTAAAGATCTCTTGCTACTTAACCAAGGTCTCGGGATCGAGCTTTGAGTATGGACCGGACAAAAACCTCAGCTAGAAAGATTATTGTCCATCGAGGTAACCATGCAAATTTCCGCGGAAGCTTAGTCCACTTATCGAAGGCGGTCGTTGTAGAACAATTTTTTTTTTTTTGCATATATGCCCAGATGTGCAGTAATTCACTGTACATCATATCAGGTGTTTCATACTTGGCATTAACTTCATTAAAAGTCGCACTAAGGCAGTGGCGGGGCCAAGTAGGTGCATGGGGTATCCACCGACCCCCCAAAAAAAATTGAAAAAAAAAACTTATAGCTGAGAGATAAGAGACCTGTTATTACAAAGATCTGTTCTCTTAGGTTATACTAAAAAACACCCGCTCCGCACGTAAGACACCGGGTATACTAGAGATAATCCTAAGAGACCATTCTTTAGAAACATTAGGTCTCTTAGAGTTTTGAATAACTGTAGGGGATAATTTATTTAGAAACAACTGGTCTTTTAGAGTTTTGAATTTAATCACCCCACCCAAAAATTGTAGAGAATAATTGTAATAATTTTGTACGATTGCACTATGAATATTGATTAATTTTAGGACGATACATTTTTTCTTAGTAATATACTGTGTGTTGTGGAAGATCACCAGACACAACACTCTAAAAAAATCTGGTAACGTCGTCATTGTCGACACCCAAAAAAACAATTCCTGGCTCCGCCACTGCACTAAGGTGACCCTAATGAAACATATATGTATCTACTAGTTACAATACATTTTTTTATAAGAAAAAAGACCTACTAAAGCGGGACTTCTCGCAGATAAACCAACTCATGCGTAAGTATTTACGACACGGTGGACAAGTGTCCTATGTCGGAAAATAAGGAGTGTAACCTACGCGTCACGGCATCAGAAAAACACCAATTAAGGACATCAATTAAAGTGTTTAAGGCTATTGTCCATTTGCATGTCCAACCTACATAACTTTCACCTTCCCTTTAGACATCAAGAAAAGGCCAACATATGCTAATAGAATTATGAACACCTATGGATGATCGATCATTCACCATAAATACAATTAATTTAACACTACCAACTTTCTACAACATTTGAAAACTTCAACATTTTCTTACTTAAAATAAGTCGGGCCTTTTTATATGTCAATCATTAGATTTTCAAATTGCCAATAAACTTTGTATTTATCTTTTGCAAATTGCCTCACTTTATATATGCTGCTAATTCTATCTTAAGCTTAATGTTAATATTTAATGGTAATCCTTCAATGTAAGCAATATTCTATCTTTACACGCTCACACTCACACTCACACTCACGCGCTTTCTAGATGTTTTAGTGGTGTGAATGTCAATATATTTGTCAAAAGAAAGTTAAGCAAGCCACCACGATGTCACGTGATGACATTTTTCCTTAATCTAATACCTTGTCTACTCGCGTCACACTCACGTCGCTACGTCGGAGTAACGAGTATTATTATTATTATTAATTTATTATATATTATTGTCATTATTATTCGTTCATTCAAATATTTAATTCAGTTCATTCCAAAATAATACCGGATCGGTATATATAGACTATGCTCTGTTATCTCTATTTGTTCAGATTTTCTAGTGGTGTGAAATTGTGAATGTCAACTTAATTATGTACCATTATTGGACAGTCATGGTGCAACGGACTCATGATTCATGCTGGCTAGCATCTAGAAAGGTCATTACTTTAAGAATACTCCCTTCTATGCATCCAGAATTTATAAAGTCATCACTCATGTACATGATTTTTTTTTTTTTAGTACACAAAAATATTTAGCAACCATAAAAGAGTTGATATCAATTTAGAGTATGTACAATCTCCTTTAAAATGGTACATATAATTCTTCGCATGGTTGGTTTCCTCCCTGAAATGACGAGAGTGAATTATGTAAACAGGGACGGGTCTATGTTGCGCAAAGGGTAGACAAATATCTAGCCTAGTTTTCAAAAAAAACTTTAAAAAATTCGAAATATCAATTTAACAAATACTATTAGTAATTATTAGTGCAAAAATGTTAACTAATGACAAGGGTTCAATTCCTCTCAGTAGCATTTTTGTTAAAATTTTCTTTACTTGTTTTTTGCATAATTCAAATCTAAACAATAGTTTTTCTTTTTAATAAATAAGTTGGATTTTTCATTTAAATTCCAATAGTGTACTTTGCGCGTTTTCTTTAGTAATTTTTGTTTTGTTTTAAATAACATATTTTTTTTAATTTTTTAAAATTGTCATACTTATTAATATACTGCATACCCGGTTTTTAAATGTTGAATGCGCCACTGCATGTACATCATGCACGTAATCACGTATATAGTAAAGTATGATGTATATATAGAATAAACCGGTGGCAGATCTTGGACTGTTTTACGAGGGGGTCAATAGAAGAATAAAATAAACATAATACATAGTACGCAATTTATCCAATCATACACACATTTAGGGGATCTTATGTATCACTCTACTCAAAACTTTACCAAAATTGTTGTCATCCACCATACCCTCTTAGTTTAGTTCAGCTATGGTCGCCTAAATTCATAAAATGTTTGATTATTTGTACTTTCGTATTTGATTGTTTATTCGATATTGTAAAAGTTATAATGCTTTACAGTCCAAAAGAAATTAAATGCTCAGATAAACTTCAACCCGTACGGCACAATTACAACTAGATCGACCCCATAATGTTCAATTTTAATTCTTCATGTGTGAAGGTATTCACGATTTAAGGTCCTACCCTACAATCATAGTTGTTGTTTTTTTTTTTTTTTTTGATATAGGCCTACAATTATAGTTGTTGGATTTGTAGTTATCAAGATCTGAAAGATTGGTAACACAATTTATTTTCAATTAATTATAATAATATTGTATATAGTATAATAATTCGACAATTTTTATTTAAATAAATAAATTAATTAAAGGTTGTCACATATCATGGGTAGCACTGTATAAGTACAGTATATACTTTTAGGATACTTTAAATTATTAGTAGTCACTAATCACAATAATAATAGAGTAATTAGAGGAAATAATCATCTACACCCAGCACACAATATACTATTATAGTGCATTTTGCAATAATTGATGACCTAGCTACGTACCTAAGCCATTTCATGATTACTACCTTAATTAGGGCCTAAATTATTGTTTATAAGATTCCTCTTTTGCAATAATTGGGTCATGCTTGATAGGAATTTTGATGTATCCTCTTGTGCAATTTGTTGGTTCAATAATCACGTACATGATTCTAACTATATTGTATTATTGTGAGTTATCTAGTGCAATCCCCATGAAATGAAGAAATATGACTACGATTAATAAAAAAAATTATATGAGTACAAATTTATACTGCTTGGGAATGTCACTCTTTTTTTTTTTTTTTTTGATGGAAGCTTGGAAATGTCACTTTGAAGATAGAATGGAAGCAGTGGCGGATTTAGGGGTACAAGGGGTACCATCCCCCCCCCCCCCCCCCCCTACCTAGATCCGCGGAAAAAAAATAAAGTAACAGATTTTTTGTATATAGTTGAAATTTCCGATTATGTATCATTTGTGAGTTTCTTTTTCACTCGTTTAATTTCAATTGCATAGATATACTCCGTATCATTTTTGTGAATTTTACTTTTGTACCTAGCTAAAATTAGTTGCATGGGTTATATATAATTTTTTAAAAAATGAAATTTGTAAACATAATGCTAGATGTCATATACATAGTGAAGAATAATATTTTCAATTATATTGAAATTTAATATGATTTTAATTTCATTCATGATTTTCATATTCACAGTTCACTACTCCCATTATTTTTCTAATTATTCTATTATTTATCGAACATACTAAAAGACTAGTAAATCGTTGATAATATAAATAAAGTGAACGGTGGGTTTAGATTTTAATTATTTGGACTAAAATATTACAACAAATGTAATTTTGACCCCTTTTATAATACCGAAAGTAGGCCCTTTTTTGGATACTTTTTATAGAGGAATTGGACCCGGTTTTTTTTTTTTTTTTCCCCTATTGGTGGACTATAAGAATTTTTATTCGTACCCTCATTTCTCAAATCCTGGATCTGCCATTGAAGGGAAGTAAGACCTCTCAACTACTTGAAAAGTGGTGGTTGAAGATAGAATTGCATACTAGCTAACATGCATGCATAAAGCTAAATTGAAAAAACAAAGAAAAAAAGAAGACTGGATCACACAATAACGTAGTTTTTAATTGATGTAATGTACCCCATAACTATTTAATAATAGTACGATGTAGATCCTGATTATTGAGCGGGTTGGATTTGGGTCAGTGCATGTCAAATCTAGTTGAGTTTTGAAAGGGTCACTTTGAAGAGGGTTGGTGTTTGGTGGGTCGGGTCAGGGTTAGTGCGGGTCAAGTAGGTGGGTTTACAAAAATGTCACTTTGAAGTGGGTCGGTAGTGGCGGGTTGCAGGTCAATAAACAAGCAAGAAAAAAGGCCAAGTGCGAATACAAGTGAATATGAAACTATACATATATTACTTTTATATATCATAACTATTTTGATTTTTATAATTATCTATTAGTTTGACCTTATATTGACCATAAAGGCCTTGTTGAGATAATATCCAATAAAATCTCCTTTAACTTAACATTAACCCTATGCCCATTGAACTATACACTGTCTAATAATTAACCAGGTCGCCTAGTCTTGTGTCTGTTTATGAACTGAACTGTAATATTGATTGAAACCGGCCTATGCCTGGTCTAATTAGTTGTGGCTGACAATGGATCAGAGGTGAGTTAGGTGGTGCTCCATCCATCACCAACCCCCTCAATCACCCGTCATCCACATCCAATCCATACATACATCATTCACTGATGAACCAGGTGGACCGGGTCTGAATTATAAAGTAGAAAATGTATGTATTGTTACAGTTCCATAATTAAAACTTACTACGTAGTTTTGTAAATAAAGTGATTTATAAATAAAAATTAATTTGGTGCGTCCATTTAATATTTTCTTTTATTATCAATATATTTAACTAGTCGGATGGATCAGTCGGGTGATAGATAAGTTGAATCTAGACAACAACAACCATCCAGCAACAACGATCCAACGACCACTAAAGTCAGTCACCACAACAACACCTTCAAGCCGCAAAAGTAAACAAAAAAGTGAAAAGAAAACAAAATCGCCAAAAAGTTATGCAATTCAAGCTATCTACTAATCTCAAACGATGAGTCAAATGAAAATCATTTTCAAACTACGATAGATAGATAGCCCTACTCGTTGAAGGTTGTGTGAAACAATAATAAAAAATAATATTTGAGATGTAACGACCATAGTTTTACTAAAAGAAAGTTTAATTTAATTCAATTTGTTACTGAAAGAGTATTTGCTAAATTAAGATATAAAGAATGTTCAGTAGTAATTACATTGTACTCCGTACGTAGTAGGTTGGATGTAGGTGGAAAATATAGTGCATATGAACTTAATTAAAAAGTCTGTCAAAATGGAGTGGTAGTGTACTAGTGTTGCTTTCGATTCTTCAATGAATGGCGTGTGTAACATGTTTGCATTGCATTTTGTGTGATAAGAAGTAAGGTCTAAAATTGTGGAAGATAAGATAAGATGTAAGATTTATCACAACTCACAAACCACGTATCACAACTCCAATTCTCTGACTTAATAAGATAAGATGTAGGGACTATCAAATTTCACAAATCACTGATCAATTATTTCATTGCATTTTTGCCTTGGTTAAATACGTAACTTCAACTTTGCCTACCATTTTATGTTAGTTTATTTTTCTAGCCTACCATTTTATGTTAGTTTATTTTTCTAGCCTACCATTTTAATGCTTTACGTTTGTAATAATTTAAAATTTATTTTTTCAAACAAATCACAAAATTCAACAGCCGTCACCTGAAAATAAATTAAATTAACAAGTAATTTTATTTGAAAAATGAAATTATTGACCCACTAACCTATAAACCTAAATGAGATTAATTCGTCGATTCTATTACGTGGAAGAAATCATTTTTGGCACACAGAGTTAAAATAT
This sequence comes from Spinacia oleracea, assembly GCF_020520425.1. NCBI lineage: Eukaryota > Viridiplantae > Streptophyta > Magnoliopsida > Caryophyllales > Amaranthaceae > Spinacia > Spinacia oleracea. The sequence goes on from NC_079488.1 coordinate 109,752,245, forward strand.
TCCATTTCAGGTTCCTATTTTAGTTTGTCTTATTAGGAATAATAATACATGAATTTACAAATAGAAGATGCAATTATTGTGGTTGTGATGATGAACTTAAATTGATTTTGGAACAATTTGTAGACAATAATTGAGCTGAGGTGGCTTGACAATCTCTCAAAAAAAAAAAAGTGGCTTATTAATTGACAAAATTATTGCAAATATAGTATACCGGCTATTATGGTGATCAAATGAACAAAATATACAAGCAAGATTGATTGGAATTAATTAAGAATGCTCAATTGTTAGGTCAGGTTTTATTCACGTTATTTTCACTAACTTCGAAAAAATTAATTCCAGAGACGTTCTAAAAAGACAAGAGAATATCAGGTGAATAGAAAACACTTTTAGTTCTTATTTGAAATAACTTAGAAAGGATTAATATTTTATATTAAGAAAAACACAAATGTAAATTTTCCTTGAACTTTTTCCATACATTAATTCAAGGCAAATTTGCCAAAAAGGACATTTTATAACTCAAATTTTGCGAGAAATGACCTTATATAATTTTTTTGGTGAGAACACACCTTAAAGTAATTTTTTTTGTGAGAAAGGACCTAAGGGAAGTTTTCGGCATTGACTGAGCTTTTTCGGCCATTGACTTGCACGTGAGCAACACGTGTGGCTTACGTTGGCTAAAGACATTGATTTTCCCGAGTCTTGAATTTTCAAACTTGATTTTATTTCGATTTTTTTTCCAACTTTAGGTTTTAAAGCTTGAATTTTGGAGGGAAATTGGGTGTGATTAGCAAAATAAAGTCACACGTGCTTCTCACGTGCAAGTCAATGGCCGAAAATACTCAGTCAATGCCGAAAATTTACTTTTGGTTGTCTTTCGCAAAAAAAAAAATTACATTAAGGTGTGATTTCACAAAAAAAATTATATAAGATCCTTTCTCGCAAAAAAATTTACATTAAGGTGTGATTTCGCAAAAAAAATTATATAAGGTCATTTCTCGCAAAATTTGGGTTATAAAAGGTCCTTTTTAACAAATTTCTTATAATTCAATATACAATTTGTAATTTTTTCTAGATGTTTTTATTTAACATAATTTCAAACTTTTTTTATTTTACGAAATGTCCATGTTTCATTGTTGTTTAACTTTTATGATGTTATTTTGCAAACAAAAATTACATAGCACGACTCCGTTATATTCGATCTACAATTGTTTGGCCATACACATAGGAATTTTCTTTTACTGCCTCCGCCCGGATTAATATTCTATGAAAACGTATTTTATTCTTTTCACACTTGAACCTTTCTCTAGATCTTCATCTACTCCGTACAGTTTCTTATTGTTTACCCACCGGTATACCTGATCAAGACGATCTGGCGCGTTGGCCCGGCCCGTCCCGACCCGCGCAATTTTTTTCGACTTTGGGCAGAATTTTCCGGCTCGGCCCAAACTTTTAAATTTTTTGGGCGGGTTATGAAAACACAAAACTACACTTTTTAGTTATAAATTTGGCCCGGCCCGAAAAGCCGGGTATTTTAGGCACGAAAATAACGGGGTTGGGCATTACTTTTTGGCCTAAATCTTGGCCTCTCCCGGCCCGACTTAACGGGCTGGTTTTATGCCTAGGCCAGGCCCGGCCCGCCATTTGATCAGGTCTAGTCACGTTATCCAAATTATTTTATTTTTTTAAATCCGAATGACTCCTACGGCGTAATTACAAAAATGGGAGAAGGATGATTCAAATATAGACTTATCATTATATTATATATAAACTCTCAGTATGAACCATTAGGAACAACCTAGTTTCTGAAGTAAGTTATGTACTCATTTTGCTTATTACGGAGTACTCTGTACATGTTTAAAAATTATTCTTAATATTCGAGTAAGTCCAAACTATAAAGTTAAAATCGGGTACGGTACAATGGGAATCATATTTTATTTTTATTTTTTTTGGGGTTGACACAATGATTATATGTAGATAGCACACATGATACACAAATATGATATGAACATTAATCACATATCAATATATCATCATATCCTAAGCTAGAATCAATTATCAGTAAACGAGAGGTAAGTGCTTTTTAAAAGCGTGAAAAAGGACTATTATCATGAACAATTAGCCAATTAGGTAGAACAAAATCATGAAATCAAAGAAAAAAAGTATAATTTGACCCTAAATGACCTATAAAGGTCACTGATTATTGTAGGTTGTGTTTTATTGCGGGAACAAATATGTACCCTACGTATCAGGCTCACAGCCAAGCATTTCATCACGTGGAGGGACCCTTGAGTAATTTCTCTAAATTGACACTTAAATAATCTAGACCACGAAATTTCCTCTATTAATAAAAATAAATAACACATATTTCTCCTTCGTTAGAATTACTTAAAATTAATTACCCTTCAAAGAAACTATGATTACCAACAAGTGCTTGAATCAGGGGATAAAAAGAAGTTATTCTAGGTTAACCAAGATATTAATAAATTGATTTTACATTCAAAAAGAAAAAGGTTAATTAAGTATAAGTCTATTAGGTTTGAGACTTGGAAGTAAAAATTAAATAAGAAAGACATACGTAGTACAAATTAACGGATTATTAGGAGTCTACTAGACTTTTCATAGGAGAAACTCTCACCTCGAGGATTCTCATTGCCTGATCACTCGAGTACCATGGATCGAGGATGTAAGTCGCACCATGTGCCTTGATTGGTCAATGTAAACTGGTTTGCGTTTTATCACATGTATGAAATCTGGACACGCCATACATTACAAACATTGTCATACCTGATTTTTACCATCAGTTATGCGTTGCGTGCGTGGTGGAGTCTAAATAAGGCTTTGTTCTCTTCACTTAGTCTGGTTTGATTTTTCTAAATTTCTGATCTGGTGTGGTCTGGTCTGTTCTGATCTAAATCATTTAATCTAATCTAACATGATCTGATCTCAATATTTTCTAAAATGCTTTTTACTATTTTTTATCTGTTAATCTGGTCTAATTTGTACGGTCCGCTCTACTAAACAATGAAAATACAATAAAGACTTAGAGAGAACAAAGCCGTAGCAACCTTAAATTAACGGATATGCTTGCATGTGTAAAAAAATAATTAAAATAAAAAGACGTACGAAATTTCCAACCTACTTTTTTACCAACACTTACATCTATTATTAGTACCAAGTCTTACTACAACTCTACAACTTACTATAAATAGAAGAAGAAGCAAAGGCATATAAATCATTCAATTAAAGCCACATACAGTCTACTTCTATCTCCCTCCTTCCTTGGCTATCTTATCTTTACTTCCTCACTACATTCCCAGAAAAATATGGGTTCTCTATCTGAGGGTAATGCTGCCATGGGAAAGACAACCGTGCACCGCCTTATCGCGGAGGAAGGATCGGTGTTGATGCCCGGTATCCAAGACGCCTTCTCCGCCGCCATTTGTTACAAAACTGGCTTCAAAGCTTGTTTTGTCTCTGGCTTTGGTGTCTCTGCCGCCCTCCTTGGCTTGCCTGACTTTGGCTTGCTCACGTATAATTCTCTAGCTCTTGTCTTTCTTACTTTGTTTTTCAACATTGTTAATTTCCAAGCTTGATTAGTTTTTAACAAACGCTGCGATAAAAAATGAACGGAGGAAGTATTATATAACACTTATTAAGTTAATTGAGCATAATTAAATTTGTTTTCATTGTAAAATTGTTGGAAAATTATAAAACTAGTCAATTTAGCAACTCAATTGCGCTCATTTTAGTTATGTACGTCCTTTACTATTCACATTAATACACAATTATTTCAGGAAAAATAAGTTCACACTGAGTACAAACTAATTTACATTTGTGATGAAATGAGTCACTCTTAAGAGTATATTCTTGCATATTCTATCATAATTATTGTAGTAACAATTTAAAAGATTTTTGGCTCCTTTATTTGTACTTTTTTGCTTTCATTGAAGTACCAATTTAATTGTAAATAATAAAGTAATACAAATTGTTTAAATAAAACTTTTGCTAAAAGTGATGGGAATTTCTAAAGCTTTATAAAGTTATTTAGTAAAAAATTGATACAATTTGGAGTTGGGAAGTATAATTAGAAAAGTTGATGAATTATGATATGATAGTTAATTTGAATGAATATGCAAAATCTATCATGTACTGTGTGTGTACGTAGTGGGTAGAGTTTAGTATATTTTCATTTGGTCATTTAGAAATTGAGGTTTTTGCCCCCACCAAGAAAGGAAAAATATTTGTCAATGATTATATTTTCCAATTAATAAGTAATTAACCTGTGACGTACTAAAATAATTGGGTAGGATTTAGGAACCACTACTTTGTACTTTTTCAACATAATTGAATTAGTCAATTGTGTTTAGTATGAAGGGTTACTCCAAAACAGGAAAATCTATAACTCTCTTTATTATTTAAAAAAAAACACCCAAAATAACACATGTCACTTTATAATGAACAGGAGTATACTATTTTCACGGCTTTTAGTAGCTTATATTCGTGTTACGCTCTTGTAGCAATATGTAATAAGAATGGTTTTGTGATATAGAACTGCAGAAGTTGTAGAGGTTGTTCGTAGAATTACTGCTGGATCTCCAAATTTATGTGTGGTTGTTGATGGAGGTAAAACAATTAACTAACTTGCTTACTTTTATATACCACAATTAAATTAAAAGAAGATTTTTTACTCATAATATGAAGTTATTTTTGTTGTTGATGACAGACACCGGCGGTGGTGGCCCTCTGAATGTCCAAAGGTTCATCAAGGACTTGATTAATGCAGGTGCCAAGGGTGTTTTTCTTGAGGTAAAAAAAACTTACATTATTGTGTCATTGTCACATTTTTTAGTATATGACAATAATAATAGAATATGACTTGACCAATAATATTTATTCTTCAAATATTAAAAATGGAAGTAGTTCAATTTTAGAAATTAATCACATTATTTTTCTTTTCCACAGGATCAAGTGTGGCCTAAGAAGTGTGGTAAGTACTCTCAACAATTGAACATTTTCATTTTCTTTTTGTTACCATTTTATAACATAAAGATTAATTGATCACTTTGTGTTAATCTTATATGTTAGGTCATATGCGTGGTAAGGCTGTTGTGCCTGTAGAAGAGCATGCACTTAAAATCGCAGCAGCAAGAGAAGCCATTGGTGATTCTGATTTTTTCTTGGTCGCAAGGACTGATGCAAGAGCACCCCACGGTCTTCAAGAAGCTATTCGAAGGGCTAACATTTACAGAGAGGTACAATAAGTGTGATATTTTTTTTTAAAAAAAAAAGCTTCTTCTTAATTTTGAATAGAAACAAAGATCTTGTCCTAAAATTTAGTTTGACTAATGCATTTCTTTATCTTGCAGGCGGGAGCTGATGCCACCTTTGTTGAGGCACCGGCCAACAGGGAGGAGTTGGATGAGGTTGTGAAAGGTGTGAAAGGTTTGAGGATCGCTAACATGATCGAAGGTGGAAAGACCCCACTGCACACACCAGGAGAGTTTAAGGAAATGGGATTCCACTTAATTGCTCATTCACTCTCAACACTTTATGCTACAACCAAAGCTTTGGTTGATATCATGAAGGTTCTTAAGGACAAGGGTACAACCAGGGACGATATGGACAAGATTGTTACTTTCTCTGAATTCAACGACATGATTAGTTTGGAATCTTGGTATGAGACGGAATCAAAGTTCAAGAATTTTACCCCAAAATCTTTGGAATCCTAAGCAAAGATGTTGTTTCTTTGGGATGAGCATGAATCAAAGTTCAAAATTTTCACCCAAAAAGTATTATCTCAACGCAAGTGATTTAGTTTGCCAAATAGTGGCATTAGATCGAATTTGTGAGATTGAATTCATATCATTGTTTGCTTATGAAATACGAAGTATTAAATATTTGTCCCCCCCAAAAAAAAGTTAATATATGTTTGTAATAAAAGGCAATTGAGCTATGTTGTAAGTTAAATGTACTTGTTCAAATTACATGCAACCTTAAAGTTATTTTCTTTGAATATCAGATGAAACAAGTTATTGCTACTAGATCTCTTTGTGAATTTATATTGAGCCGAAAGTAAATATATCAATCAAATAATGGAAAAATCTTGATCTAGTAAAAAATTGCAATAATTTATTATGAGATCGAGGTGATTTCGATTTTGAAGAATTATTTATAGGTAAATTTCATTATCTCACAATAAATTAGTCTGCGGGCTTGAAAAATGTTTACCAATCTTAACATAGACACCTAAAGCTAGGAAGAAAGTGAAAGCCCAAGTATTATGATGCCCAATCGGCCCAGCCCAATTTAGCCCATCTAAGAATTAGACCTTCCGAAAGTGAATGCAAATGTTTAACACAAAACATTTACTCTCCTTTTTTCACATCAAAAAAAAAAGAAAAAAAAACATCTACTCTCCTTTTGGATCCAAATTCTAACATAGTAAACATGTGCCATTTTTCCTTTTTTCTCCTTTTATTTCCACCAAACTTATTTTAATACTCCATAACAATTTTCAAAGGACAATGAAAATTTGGGTGAAAATGGAGGAAGAGGGAAGGGATAAAAGTAGAAAAGAAAAGTCGAATATCCAAAAAAATGGTTACCGGTTGTAATTCAGTAAAAATAGTTGCTTATTACGGAGTACTTTTTATAATAAGTTATTTTTTTTGCAAAAAAAATATATATATTTTTACATGTTTAATTTGATGAGCTATCTTGTTTGCAGTTTGCACATGTTTATTTTTTCTTGAAAAGAACCTAGTACCTAACTATAAGTTTTTTTTTGTCGAGTAACACAATAACATTACGCCACTACTTTGTACGGAGTACATGATATAATCCGTTTAAAAGTCTTTTTGTAAGGTCCATATCTTCATTTTTCTCCATTTAATATGTACGTTTAAACAAATACGGAGGTATTACAAAAAGGGCATTAAAGGGTTCATGATTATGTGTTCTTACTTCATAGTTTTTGTATGATTTTGTAATATGCCTTAAATATAAATGTTCTTCGTGAAAGACCAAACACTGGTGTGTCCAGTGCTCCTTTTGTTGAACTACCGCTTTCTGTGTAGACTTAATTTTTGGGCCCATTTCTTTATGGTTTTGATTTTAAAAAAAAAAAATTAAGGCTCTGTTTGGTTTGGAATAAAATATTTTTAGTAAAAAACACAATTTCAAACTAGTTTTTCTTGGTTTGGTTTCTTACTAGGAAATTAACAGAAAACGAAAAATGTGAGAAGAAAGGTGAAGAACTGAAGATTGATGGGAAAGAGGTGAGGAGAAAAGGTAAAAAAGTGATTTCCCTTCCTTTTAAATGGAAAATGTTCTCACTTTTGAGGGAATTATGGATTTTTTTTATCCATTGCCATACCAATAAACAACGTAAAATTAAACAAAAAGAGGAAAATTATTTTGTCATAAAAAGGTTTTACAGCAAACCAAAAGAAGCCTAAAAGTGAAATTAATTCATTAATATAAAAGGTGACCGAGTTAGGCTGCGTTCTATTCACCTGATTTCCACTTATTTTTCATGAACTTATCTTATCTGAATTTATCTGAACTTAACTGAACTTATCTGAACTTATTAGAACTTATCAAAACTTATTTTAGTTATAAATTGTACTTGGCCAACCCTTATTTTTCCTGAACTTATCTTATCTGAACTTATCTGAACTTAACTGAAATTATCTGAACTTATTTTTCCTGAAATAAGTGAAAATAAGGTGAACAGAACAGGGCCTTAATTGGCACGGTCCAAAAGGTTTCATTTCATTAGACTTTGTTCAACCTTCTCCCATTTGGAGGCTCCGCGCTTATAGCTCCTAGACTAATACTCATCATATGACATTTATAATAGAAATCAAACTAGTAAATATCGGTTTTGGATAATATAAAGATTTCATTGTGGCAAAATCACGATCGTTGTGAATAACATTGATATCGATGAACATACACTTTTTTATCGTTGTTGGTGCAACTTTTCACGAGCATGCTGATCTTCGATTTGCTAATTACATTTTTTATATTGAACTAAGTTTGTGTAATTGATGGTAGAACGTAGGTAAACTGACATCTGCCGCTATACCACACAAATCTTCATCACCAAATTATTTTTTCTTATGAAATTAACAAACATAGTCAAACTTTCTTGAAGAGATATAAAACCCTGTATATGGATACATATAATCCAATAATAAGGATTTTCAATAGAGAGAGAATGGAGTTTTATTACGAACATAAACTAAACGACTATTTAAAAGCAAGAAAATATGGTCTTGACTTCAATCAAAAGGCTGGTGGACAGTAGCACCTTGATTAAATTACATTTTCTTTTAGATTTTTGAGGAAGGGGAAAGATTTAAAAGAAGCATGAAACACATTCTATTTCCTCTAGAAATGGAGATTGTATATTTACATCAAAACCAATAGCTATTCCAAGTACAAAGATTCATCTATACCTAGTATTTAAAAAGGAACACCATAAATTATTAGAAGTCATGTGGCATCTCATCATTAGAAGCCATGTGTCATCTCTCGTTTCATCCATCATTTTTTTTTTCAATTTCTCTTTATTGTTTCTATGATTTACAACTTTTAAAGCCTCTTCAACTCCATTTTCCTTATTCAACATCAAGTTATTAATAGTCTAACATACTCATTAGTCTCTTCCACTCCACCCCTTTAACAACAACAACAACAACAACAACAACAACAACAACAAAGCCTTAGTCCCAAAATGATTTGGGGTCGGCTAACATGAATCGTCGTAGGAGATTGTCATTGTCACCAATCAAACCAGAAAAGAGCAGGAGGTACAAAGAAAAAAGCAATAAGAGAAGGTGGATTTAATTAAAGTAAGATAAGAGAAAAATGTATATATACTATAGAAGAAATATTGTAACAGATAATAAAAAATAAGTAAAGTTTAAAATAAATGAATAAGTAAAATAAGTACATTTCAAAATAGCATGTAAAAATAAAAAAAATAAAAAAGAATTTTAAAAATAAAAAAAATAAAAAAAATAAGAATAAAAAATAAATAAAAAATAGAAAGAAACAGAAACATCCAATATTTATTCAACATATAATCTTTATATTTTTCCAACCTTCAAATTACACCTCTATTCGATTCATATATTACCAAAAATCACAAGTACTCACTAATTAAAACTTCAAAAGACATCTGAACAACCATATACAACCGCCCGTTCTATGAACGGGCTCAAAAGCTAGTTTGTTTAATAACTTGCGAAATGTTAGAAGTTGTTAATTGTCCATCGAAGATAAAATATGAGGCAAAAGAGTTACACATGCATGTACTACGTATATGGCATTAATATGTTGGTACTTGATCCGTACATTGGATTCAAGTCTAAGGTGAAGATTTATTGGAATATATGTCTTAGATCAATATGTCCTTCCGTAATTTGAGATAGAGGAAGTAACTAATATTAGTAATTTGGGATGAAGTATGTAAATATGTGTGTTTTACTAATGCTTTTCGTTAATTTTTTTTATATGGCACAACAAGTTGTATTCTCATTCATAATTAGGAGAAACGATTTAGTATACGCACTAGCTATAAGAGTACAAATTTTATGTTCTTCGTATTTACATAGGAATGTACCAAAACATCCGGCCAGTATGCCCCAACTCAGTTACTCGAAAATAGAGATGGCCAACGTGGTGGATTGGGTGAGTAGTTGGTGGGTTTGGTGGGTATGGTGGGTCGGGGATAATTGACACACGCCCCGCCTCAGTTAAATTATGGTGGGTCGAGTCGTGGGCAGTGTCGGAAAGAATGAACACAGTACATGATGGGTCGTGGGTCGAGGTGGTTGTGCTGGTCGAGTGGGTCTGAGGGGTTTGGTGGGTTACGACAGATGTGATTCTAGTGGGTCAGGTAAAGTTATAAAATTTGTATGTACTTAAATTAATTAATTAATTTTTATGTTATTCACTTACTCACATAAATGTGGTTAATGTATACTTACATGATAAAATTAGAATTTATTAGCATTTTAAACATACCAAATTGTTTAAATTAAGATGAGTTTCGCGGGTTGGGTTCGTGTGTTAGGTGGGTTGGGTTCGTGTGTTGGGTTGGGTGGGTCGGGTGTGTCGTGGCGGGTTGTGTCGGGTCCGATGCGGTGGGTCGAAATGGGCTGTGTTGAAAAAATCCAACCCACAACACATCATAAATATATCCGGGTTGAATTGGGTTGTGTCATGGCCTGGGTCATATGTGTGTCCGATCCATGTGACCTACCATGGACTGTGTCAGGATGGGCTGGGTCAAACCCGACCAACCGCCCACTCTACTCGAAACTAAATGCTCATCAAGCGGGACTCTGGCTCCATAGTACAATGAGTCAATGATTGGGTTAGAATGTTAGATCCAAGAAATAATCCTATATACTAATAAAAATGTCTGTACTTTTAATAAAATTAATAATTTAACAGGTCATTTCTGCTCCGACCACAAACATCCACACTAAATGTTTGTGAAGACAATGCCAATACAAAATTACATAAGGGAGCATCCTATCTTCGAAGATTTACATTAACATTTTTTAACTTCTTTTTTTTTTTTTGTTTTTTTTTAAATCTTTGAATATGAATTCACCCTTTAAGACAACATGTGAGTTTACACTAGAACATGTGACTCAGATGTAAATGATTGGCGTTACATGTTCCCATTAACAAATTTAAGATTTAAGGGGTAGTTGTGACCAACTTGTAAAACCCACCCAATTTCCACGTGGAGGGACCCATTTTTATTTCACAAATTGACAATAAAATAATCCCAAACCACGAAATTTCCCCCAAATAATTTTAAAAATTACATAAAAAGAAGTTCCCTTAAATTTCTTAATTTTTCCTTGTCTTAAAATACAACAATTATACGAAATTTCCACCTACATTTTATTTGTACAACTACAACAACCCATTAATTAATAATTTAATACCAAGTCTCACTACTCTCTAGCTATTACTATAAATAGAACAGCAATTTTAAGCATACCATCATTCAACTCAATCACTATTCACTACACAATAAAAAGTCCTAACTCCTTCCTTCCTTCCTTCTCCGACCCCGGCCACGTATTATAAACCTAGAAAATGGGTTCTCTTGCTGAGACCAATGGCGTTGCCGTGGGGAGGACAACCGTGCACCGCTTGATCGCGGAGGAAGGATCAGTGTTGATGCCGGGTATCCAAGACCCCTTCTCCGCCGCTATTTGTTACAAAACTGGCTTCAAAGCTTGTTTTGTCTCCGGTTTTGGTGTCTCCGCTGCCCTCCTTGGCTTGCCCGACTTTGGCTTGCTCACGTATAATTCTCTTATCCCTTCTTAATTTTCGCATGCATGAACACGTCATTGTTGGAAATTGTGACAAAAAAAAATGCTAAAATCACACATCGACTATTAGGCTGTTAATGCCATCTAATGTTTAATGTTTTCAATCCAAATTTCAAATATGTTTACTCCCTCCGTCCCGGAATACTTGACCTGTTTTCCTTATCGGGCCGTCCCTTAATACTTGACCTGTTTCTAAAAATGGAAATATTCTAACAATATTATATTATTTCTCACTCCACCCCTATTAACCCACCTACCCCCTACTCCATACAAAAAATAATTAAAAATTCAACCCCTACTCTCCCCCAACCCCACCCCTTTACACATTTCCCACTAACTACATTAAAATAATACCCCACTATCAACTACTACCTATTAAATTAAATAAGTCAATTCAAGTTCCTTAAACTCTGTGACGGTCAAACCGGGTCGAGTATTCCGGAACGGAGGGAGTATTAACTTACCATGCACGTACGATTCAATTGAGGATTTGTAAGTTTCATCCGTAATAAAAAAAAGAAAATTAATTTGACGGGAATTCTACGTAGTTCACCATTGGCCAATAATTGCCACCTTAGTAGTGCGTACATGTATAGATGTACGATCCACTTAATACGGCAAATATCTAAATGCTTATATTAGGAAAGACTTTATATTAAAAAACAAAATTACTACGTAACATATTTAGTTGAATTATTCACATTAATCTTTGGTGTGATTTAGACTTGGTAAATGTCTTAATAAAAATGTTCATGGTTGGACATGAACTATAACTACAAAGCTAATTTTTGGCTGTGGAAATTGTACTTTTTTTTTTTTATCGTTAGTGACAGAGAATTAAAAAACGTTTTGAAAAAGTGACGTGTTAAAAATTGGGCGGCATTAACTAATATATACCAAAATACGAAGTATATACCTTTAAAAAATACAATACACAAGTACCCGTATAACTTTTCGTGATTAAGAAGTACTCGTATCAGTTTTTTTAAGAAGCTACATTTAATGAATTTCCAAACAAAAGGAATCATTTTTCTAAGCTTCATTCACAATATGAATGATTTAAAATGATTTTTTTTTTCTTTAAAGATAAATGAAACTATAGATTATTGAAATGCTTGGGAAATTAATTTTCAAAATTATCATCGATCTTTTTATCTTTTATTGTTGAACTTAATTTTCAATTCATGAAAAAAACCAATTTCAAAATTCTCAAATGTATACTTGGATTTTTTAAATTTTTTCCCCCTAGAGGAGTAGATAACAGAGGTGTACTTCAATGTTTTTTTCTTATAAAGTTTGTAAAATTAAAGGACATGAAAATTAGAGGTTGGTCCAACTCAAAAAATGTCAATGTTATTGTTCCCAACAAGTACGTATATCTTGGACTTCTTAGGCGATAAGTTCCTAAGTAGTCGTGTGAGATCTTATTAGATTCGTCTCAATAAATACTTTTTAAATATTAAATTTTTATAATTTTTTCTTATCCGTAATGAAAGATATTAATATTTAAAATCGTGTATTGACAAACGTGCCTAAATAATTGTGTCATTCTAAAAAGAACGGAAGAAGTATTTCATAAGGGTGGTTGTCTAGATAAGGGAGTGAAATTTTGGTTTGTGGTCTTAAAATAGTCTAGATAAGGGAGTGACAATTTAGTTTGTGGTCTTGTTAAAAAAACAGTATTACTTATTGTATATTTTAAACTAACATAATGGTTTTGTGATACAGGACTGCTGAAGTAGTAGGGGTTGTCCGAAGAATTACAGCTGCTTCTCCAAACTTGTGTGTCGTTGTCGATGGAGGTACAAAAAAAAAGCTCAATTAAATTAATACCATATATGTTCCTGGAAGTTTTTTTACGCTTTATAATATATATAAAAAATATGAAAATTTTGACTGTAAATTCTCACTATTATATATGGAGTACATTAAAATGTTAATTATCACGTGGGATCTTGTTATTTCAACGATTCAAATCCACTTTACTCATGAAAACGAGTAATTTTTTTGTCGGCGACAGACACCGGAGGTGGTGGCCCTTTGAATGTCCAAAGATTCATCAAAGATTTGATTGCAGCTGGTGCCAAGGGTGTTTTTCTAGAGGTAAAAAGAATTTAACATGTCACTATTATTGTACTACAACTCTACAAGAACTAGAATGTGACATTTATGAATAGGGGAAGAACATGGAACTTATTATGACATTCAATTCACTGCTCAGAATTCTCACATGTATTATTTGAATTTTGACAGGATCAAGTGTGGCCAAAGAAGTGTGGTAAGTATTTTGGACATTATCAATATTTTGCAACTATATACTACCTCCGTTTCAAAAAGATCTTTACAGTTACTATTTGCACGGATTCCGGTGCAATATTTGACTGTTAATATATCTAATTCTGTATGATAAAAAATTATAAAAATTTGATATTTATAAAATACATTTTGAGACCAATCTAACAAGATATCTCATGATAATTTTTTATAGATACAATAGTGAGATTTTATAGTCAAAGTTTTGAATTTTTGGCACATTTTTCAAAGCGTAAAGAACTTTATGAAACGGAGGTAGTATGGTATACCATATGGATAGTTAATAATTTACTTTCATGTTTATCTTATCTTATTTATTAGGTCATATGCGTGGTAAGGCAGTTGTACCTGTAGAAGAACATGCACTTAAAATTGCAGCAGCAAGAGAAGCCATTGGTGATTCTGATTTCTTCTTGGTCGCAAGGACTGATGCAAGGGCACCTCACGGTCTTCAAGAAGCTATTAGACGGGCTAACATTTATAGAGAGGTATAATCCTGAAAATGACAAATCACGTACTAGATACCAAAAAACACCCATGTGATCACAAAAAAGTTCATCCTAACTTTAAATTGGATAAAGCTCTTGTCTTAATCTTTATAATTAAGGATATAACAAATAACGACTTATTAGAAAATAATACAATCACAAAAGTTACTATTTTAGGAAACATGACATTCTGCGTAGACGGACTTCTTAAAATAACACAGTGTGACTAATGTCTTATTTTACTTGCAGGCGGGAGCTGATGCCACTTTTGTTGAGGCACCGGCTAACAGGGAGGAGTTAGACGAGGTTGTGAAAGGTGTGAAAGGTTTGAGGATTGCTAACATGATCGAAGGTGGAAAGACCCCACTACACACACCAGGAGAGTTTAAGGAAATGGGATTCCACTTGATTGCTCATTCACTCTCAACACTATATGCTACAACCAAAGCTTTGGTTGACATCATGAAGGTTCTTAAGGATAAGGGTACTACCAGGGACGATTTGGACAAAATGGTTAGTTTCTCCGAGTTTAATGACATGATCAGCTTGGAATCTTGGTATGAGCTTGAATCAAAATTCAAGAACTTCACCCCAAAATCTTTGGAATCCTAAGAATTGCAATCTAAAAACGTGCACGGTTATGCGATTGAATTTTGTCAGATTATGAAATTAGTTTATTAATTATTATGATTATTATTATTAAGAATTCGTTTGAAATAATGAATACTTGAGTAAATGTTGTGAGTTTGATTTCTTGTATGAGAGCATTGGTTAGATGCATTGTAATCTCTTCGGTTTAGTTATTCAAATATAATCTTAAGAGCTATTTTTTCTATATCAAGCGAATAATTATTGCTTTACATATTTTTGTTGAATGTACGGAGTAAGTATTAGGCATAATTTCTACTACGAAAGGGACGAGATATGATCTTTAGTATCGATACTAATGGTAAACCAATGTTCAAACACGTAAATACGGATTAATGTAGAACTATGGAAGGGACGAGATTTGATCTTTAGTGTTGGATACCATCCTAAAATCGTATAGAATTTTGATTTAAAAAAGGCCCAACAAATCTTGGACTATGGAAAAATTAAGATCCAGATTTTGTTGAAATCTTCAATAAATGCAGAAGCTAAGAAGAAGGGAAGTAAACTTAAGCAGCCATAAACGGAGCTGCACAGAAGCTTGTATTAAAGAGAAGTTTTCTTATTACAGCTTTTAGGAAATATTCTGTGATGATCATTGATTGAGGCTTACTCCTAATATATATAGTAAGCTAGTACACAGCTGTACCAACCAATCATATTACAGGAAATAAAACAACTAGCCAATCATAAATATCCTAGTTGTCACAAACAGACAAACTAGCTGACAAGTAACAGAATCAGTTACAAGAGCTGCATTCCTGTGTATGCTAGACCTGCCTTGTTATGCTGCACTTGCACTGGTGTGGTTGTTGGCTGTGTAGGCTGATCATGATCACCAACACCCCCCCTCAAGCTTGGGGTGGCATGAGAAACACCAAGCTTGGAAAGAAGCTCATAAAAATGAGGTGAAGGCAAAGCCTTAGTAAAGATGTCTGCAAGTTGTGACTGAGTAGGCAAATAGGTGAGTTGAATAAGGCCTTCCAACACTTTATCTCTTGTAAAGTGACAGTCAATTTCAATGTGTTTTGTGCGCTCATGAAACACTGGATTCTTTGCTATGTAAATGGCAGATTGGTTATCACAGTGAAGGGTGACAGGCTTCAAGTGTGTAACCCCAATTTCTTCCAACAATCTGACCAACCAAGTGACTTCAGCAGAAGCAGCTGCCATAGCTCTATACTCAGCTTCTGAAGAGCTTCTGGAAATAGTACTTTGCTTCTTAGATTTCCAAGAAATTTGTGAGTTACCAAACAATAGGATATAACCAGTGATAGATTTCCTGGAATTAGGACATGCTGCCCAATCACTATCAGAGAAAGCTTGTAAAGTTAATGTATCTGAGGCATGAAGAAGAATGCCTTGACCTTCTGAACCTGCCACATACCTAAGAACATGTTGGAGAGCAGCAACATGTGGAAGTCTAGGTTGATGCATGAATTGGCTCAAAAGTTGTACTGCAAAACACAGGTCTGGTCTGGTGTGTGTTAGAAAGTTTAACTTTCCCACCAGAGTTCTGTAAAGCTCAGGTTTATCAAACAAATCTCCTGTATCAGCTAGAAGCTTTGTATTGATAGGTAGAGGTGTAGGTGCAGTTTTGTGAAGGTCAAAACCACTGTCTGCAAGCAAAGATTTAGTGAACTTCTTCTGAGTTAAGATCACACCATTCTCCAAATATCCAACCTCAATACCCAAGAAATAGTTCATCATTCCTAAATCCTTGATACTGAAAACATCATTCAGATGCTTCTTTAATGTTTCAATGGTAGGAAGATGATTCCCAGTTAACAAAATGTCATCCACATAAACTGCAGCAAGAGTAATGTGATGTTCATCCCTTTTGATAAAAAGAGAATAATCATTCTTAGATTGTAGGAAACCTTGTGTCTGCAGTTCAGTGTGTAGCTTGGCAAACCATTGCCTTGATGCCTGTTTCAGTCCATATAGTGACTTTGTAAGCCTGCAAACCTTGTTGTTAGGATTAGGAATCCCCTCTGGCATCTTCATATATACTTCTTCATGGAGATCCCCATGAAGAAAAGCATTATTAACATCTAATTGGTAAATGGTCCATTTCTTGCTTGCTGCTAAAGCCACTATGCATCTCACTGTTGCCATCTTCACTACAGGGGAGAAAGTTTCCTCAAAATCAATCCCATATTGCTGAGTGTACCCCTGTGCTACCAATCTTTCTTTGCATCTTTCAAGAGTACCATCAGCCTTTAGTTTCACTTTAAACACCCATTTGCATCCAATGGGTTTCTTTCCATGTGGCAAAGTGACCACCTCCCAAGTTTGATTCTCAAGTAAAGCTTCTATCTCTTTTTCCATAGCTTTTATCCATTCAGGACTTTTTACTGCTTCTTTGTAATTCTTAGGCTCTATCAAACTGTCAATCTTTGCTACCATGGCATGATAGCTCTTGGGCAAGCTAGTGTAAGTCACCAGGTTACACCAGTGTGTAGCTGTATGACATTGATAATCAGCAAGATAAGTGGGAGGTTTGTGAACCCTTGTAGACTTTCTAGGAGGAGGATCTGTAAGATCCTGTGTGAAGTTTGGAGAATGGAAAGAAGAAGAAGAAGTAGATGAGTGAAGAGGAGTGGAAGATGGTGAATTTTGATGAGGAGCAGAAGAAGTAGTAGAAGTAGAGGGAGTAGCAGAAGATGGTGAATCACTATGGTGAGTAGAGGAAGAAGAAGATGAATGTGGTAAGTGGGGAAGAAAAGGTGAATTTAGGTCTGGATCAGGAAGAAGTGGTGTGTGTTTGGGAAGAAAAATATATGGAGGTAAAGAGTTGGTTCCAGAATGAGAATCTGGAAGATGGTGAAAGGGAAAATGTGTTTCAGAAAAAGTAACATCCCTGGAAATGCTTATTTTCTTGGACTGTGGATCAAGAATCTTGTATCCCTTCTGTGAAGGTGAATATCCAATGAACACACATGCAGTTGCTCTTTTATCAAATTTGGTTCTGTTGACTTTAGAAGTAGATGCATAGCAGAGACATCCAAATGCTCTCAAGTGTGCATAAGGAGGTTTGTG
Source organism: Spinacia oleracea (assembly GCF_020520425.1). NCBI lineage: Eukaryota > Viridiplantae > Streptophyta > Magnoliopsida > Caryophyllales > Amaranthaceae > Spinacia > Spinacia oleracea. Next base: position 109,770,102 of record NC_079488.1, read on the forward strand.
TCCATGCAATTTTTCATAGGGTGTCATATTGTCAATACTCTTCAAAGGCATTCTGTTAATCAAATAAGTGGCACATAGTATGCATTCTCCCCAGTACTGTATTGGTAGCTTTGACTGAAAGTGCAATGCCCTAGCTGTTTCTAGCAAATGCCTGTGTTTTCTTTCCACAACTCCATTCTGCTGTGGAGTGCCACTACAGCTAGTCTGATGAAGAATTCCCTTACTGAGCAATAAATTTTTCATCTCTCCTTCACACAATTCTAAAGCATTATCAGATCTGACACAAAGTACCTTGCTATCAAACTGTGTTTCAACCATTTTTAGAAACGAATCAATCACAGTTACAGCATCATTCTTTGATTTCAGAAGGTGTGTCCATGTAGTTCTAGTAACATCATCCACTATAGTGAGGAACATAGTACAACCATTGTGAGTTTTATTCTTATATGGACCCCAAGTGTCCAGATGTATCATCTGAAACCTTCTCTTAGTCTTAATACTGCTTACAGGAAAAGAATTTCTAGGTTGCTTTGCAGCTGGACATATCTGACATATACTGTCATTATTACAGGTAGTAGCTAGATTATCCACTACAAGTTTCATCTTAAGAAATGGCATATGACCAAGTCTAAGGTGCCATATCTTCACATCTGTTGACTCTGCAGTGGCTGAAAGACATTGTGTTGAACTTGTTACAACTGGATCTTCTTTGCTTGTGTCCACACTGTACAGACCTGATCTCACACTACCAAGAACCTGTGGCCTTTTCATTAAATGGCCCTGAAGATAGCATTTGTCAGCAGTAAATGAGATTGTACACTGATGATCCAAGCACAACTTATTCACAGATAATAAATTATATTGAAAATCTGGCACATGTAGGACACCCTTTAGCTGTATATTTTCATTTAAAATGACTGTCCCTCTGTGTAGAATGGCCACTTTCCTTCCATCAGGTATAGTTATGTATTCATCAGTTCCAGTGACAGGTTCATAGCTTTTAAACATGTTGATATTTGCACACATGTGATCTGATGCACCACTGTCTAACAACCAGCTAGAATGAGCACAAGTGAGAAAGCAAAAAGTATTACCTGCCATAAATGCATGGCCAGAAGCCTCTCCTTCATCATTCTGTGTATCTGTGGAACTCTTCTCATTCTGTTGTTTGGTTAACAAACTTAACAACTGAGTGCACTGATCAGCTGTAAGAAATCCTGGTTGTTGTTCCCTGTCAGTTTCTTGGAACTGTGGTTGATACTCTGTCATATCATCCCCATATGGTTCATCAAAGTAAGCTGTTGCTGCTGTTCTTTTGTCACTCTTAAAACCAGTGAAACCTGGAGGATATCCATGCAACTTAAAACACCTTTCTGTACTATGTCCATTGACCTTGCAATGATCACAATAATATGTAAATGGTTTCTTGTATCCAGTTCTGTTTCCACCATACTGATAAGTGTTCTTGTATCCAGTTTTGTAAGGATTGTTTCTTCCTTGTAAGTCATTATACCTCCTTCTATCTGCTATGAAAGCATGATTCTCTGTATGTTGCATGGGAGCACTGATCTCTCTTTGTCTTTCTTCTTGAGCCAACATCCTATAAGCATGAGTGATGGTGGGCAAAGGTTGCATCATCAACAAATTTCCCCTTGCAGTGCTTAAATGTTCCCCTAATTTCATTAAGAATTGCATCAGCCTTTGGTCTTGCTGCATCTTGAAGATCTTTTGAGTCAAGTTACATGTACATTGGTTGCAAGTACATGATGGCAGAGGATTAGCAGCACTTATCTTGTCCCAAATAGACTTAATCTCTGTGAAAAATTCAGCAATGTTCTGTCCTCCTTGTGTGATTTCTGCAGCTTGTTGTTCAAGAGAAAACAACTGTGGACCAGAAACGTATCCAAATCTTTCTTCCAGGTCTAGCCAAATCTCTCTAGCTGTGTTAAAGTATAACACACTTTTGGCAATGTTTGTGTCCAGATTAAACAGTATCCATGAAATCATCATGTCATTGCATCTCATCCAAGCCTGATAAGTGTCAGCTGTTACATCAGGTTTAGCTAGTGTTCCATTCACAAAACCTAGCTTGTTCTTTGATGACATAGAGATCATCATACTTCTCCTCCAATCACCATAGCCTTCTCCTTTAAATTTCACTGAGACTAACTGACTTGCAGTGTTATCTGTTGGATGCAAATAAAATGGACTAGCTGGATCTTGATTAGGTTGTAGAGTTGTCATGACTGATTTTTTTGAGATTGAGATTTTCTTAGAATAAAAGAAATAAAACTGAAAGTGTTTGATGAAGGATTTGATTTGAGGAAAAAGAAGATTTAGATGAGATGAGATGATTTTAGGATTTGATTGAAGAAAAAAAAAAAAAGCAGCAGATTATCAACAGAATTTTGCAATCAAACTAGAAAAAAAAAAAAATTCCACGAAGAAATTCAAGAAACAGAAGAATATCAACAGAATCACATACAGAGAATCTATCTACTAATCAGAAGATCATAATGCACCACTGATTCACAGAAAATCAGAAAAATACCAGCAGTTGAAGAACATACCCTCAAATTTGATATGCTTAGAATTCTGATTGAATTGTATCACTGTGTTTAGAAAGAACTACTGATTCAGGATCTGTGTTTACTGCTCTGATACCATGTTGAAATCTTCAATAAATGCAGAAGCTAAGAAGAAGGGAAGTAAACTTAAGCAACCATAAACGGAGCTGCACAGAAGCTTGTATTAAAGAGAAGTTTTCTTATTACAGCTTTTAGGAAATATTCTGTGATGATCATTGATTGAGGCTTACTCCTAATATATATAGTAAGCTAGTACACAGCTGTACCAACCAATCATATTACAGGAAATAAAACAACTAGCCAATCATAAATATCCTAGTTGTCACAAACAGACAAACTAGCTGACAAGTAACAGAATCAGTTACAAGAGCTGCATTCCTGTGTATGCTAGACCTGCCTTGTGATGCTGCACTTGCACTGGTGTGGTTGTTGGCTGTGTAGGCTGATCATGATCACCAACAGATTTGTTCTTAACCCAACCAGTAGATCACCAGGCATCAATCTAAATTGGGTATTTATCAAAGTATTATAATGAAAGCAAGAAAGATTTTAAATAAATGTAAATAAAGATATAGGAGATTTAACGTGGTTCACTAACAATGTGAATGTTAACTACGTCATCAGGCAGAGGAGTGAAAAGTTTTATTGATCTTGAGTAGTACAGATTACATAATACTACTAGATTATGATCTAGACAGTTTATATAGTACTCTCTAGAATGATGCGAGATCCCCGTGTTGGGCGTTGCAGTAAGGGATTTGACCGATTCAATGCATATTCTAACATATTCTAATAAATTGTAGGCTCTGTTTCTTCCAACGGAAAATAATTTTGCATATTTTGCAACCCTGAACAAATCAAATAGAAGAATATAGGAAAGTATTTTCGGTCAAAAGAAACATAGCCTTGTTATTATACTTTCATATGAAATAAGGATTATGGAGTAAATGTGCATTTGTTAACTAATTAGTTTAAAAACAAGTTGAACTCAACACATAAAAAATTAAAAACCATCTTTGGAAAACCGTAGAGTATTGGGCTAAGTAAAGCCCATCGAGCAATAAAGCCCACACAAGAAATATAAGTCATCTAACAGAGCTTATTGTAATCATTTTCTCTTATTTCATTGCTAGTAGTCTGTTTATTTAAGGGTATTCAATATGAGACCTTTTTCAAAGGAGGGGTCAACGTTTAAGTAGGGGTCCGAAATGAGAGAGAATGTTGTTAAACACGGGTTCTCATTGGATGAGTTATACTTTCTCCGATTTTTAATGTTTGTAACGTCTGTGTATCTAACATTATTCACATATTGGTGATTTATATGTAAAATAAAAAATAATCATGTAGGATCTTGTTAGATTCGTTTCAATTTGTATTTTCAAAATATTAACTTTTTATAATTTTTGTTAAAGAGAATTAAAGATATTAATGATTAAAGTTTTGCATATGCATACGTGAAAGTTACCAACGTTGCAAGTATTAAAAATCAGAGGAAGTATAGACAACCATTTTCATTTTTTTAACTTCTCAATAGATCTTATCTTAATAAAGGAAAGATTTTGTTGGAAATTAACAAATGAGAAGTGAGTTTTGAGATTAGAGTGTCGTCAATTGACATGTGAGTCTCAAAGCAAGTCCCACAAATAAAATTGATATTATGACTCACCATTAAAGAAAAAAGACGTTTAAGAAAGATTTTTATGTTGTAAATTTGTAATTAGAGGCTCGCCAATCACCATGTTGCGAGACACTCATTTTCTTTTTCCCTTTTATTTTTCTCGAAAGTTTAGATTCATACTCGACCAACCCAAATTTATTTGGAATTTACTTTTTATCTGATTTGCACCCTAATTTTCTCATTTTTTTTTGAGAGAAATAATTTTCTCATTTCTTAACCAAGTGTTAATTGACATTATTATCTTGAATGGGAACGACCATAACATTCTATTAAATCGCTTATTTTGACATCCATCACATTTCCTTAGCATTAAGATATGTGTCAAACACATATACTTTAGCTAGCACACATATCACATATGCATGCCGACAAAATCTATAGACATTCGATTCACTCATCATTTGTTAGTATGTACTATGTACATATGTAAGAACATAAAATGTTTGAAGCGGCGGGTTGGAGTTGTGCTCGAATATGATTAAAATTACTTTTTTTTTAATTGAGAAAATTGTGTTAAACTTTTAAATTCGTGTTTTTCGGATTGTGGTAATCATTATAAATGACGTATGACTTATTATTGTTGATATTTCTTCTCTCGGTCAGTAATAATAAATAAAGAGCATAAGATGTTAACGAATATGAGTGATAATAGTATTATCCTAGGACATTAAGTTATATTATAATCATACATACATCAAATCAGATAAGATCAGAAATTCTCCTCACAAATTAAATCAAATCATTTGCCCTATTTCAAAGACGAGGAAGACCCCCCCAGATATAAGAGGCATAGGGCTAAAGATCGAGAATTTTTTTAAACAACTCATATACCATAAGAGTTTTACACAAACTATATGACTCTATGAAGTGGTGGAACTAAGATTTTTTTCACGGAGAAGCCAAGGAAAAAATAATTAAAAAAAATGACTCAGTTAGAATTAATGGTAGCATAAAGGTTTTCTGCAAATCTGTTAACTAACCGAGCCAATGTTTTCTTTGGTACTATTATTATACTGATCAAATTTAACAAATATTTAGCACCTGATGGGAGAGGCCATGACCCCACCAACCCCTGACTGTATAAACAAGATGAGAACACCTAAGTAAAATTTAAATTAACTACATGCATGCATAGAGGTCGGGACTCTTTAATGACTTTTTTTTTTACCTAGGTAATTAGAAGAATTACTTTAATGATCGGCCAACACCTATCACATGTTAGCCAATTCAATTATGCAGGTCTATAGTTGAGTCACTTCCATATATTTTTGTAGATGACATGGCTCGATCATGTAACCTCTAAGTCACAAGGTGTGCTCCCGGCCAACTAATTATCACTACAAAATTATGCATCAATTAAAGATGAATTTTGAGACGGATACTATAAACGTCTCAAACACGGATTACTAAAATTTCGTCTCTAAATTAAAATCGAGATGGAAATGTATATGGAATTTCAAAAATTCCGTCTCAAATGTTTTTGAGACGTCCTATTTCTGTCTCAAATTCTTCTCTAAGCATCAGTTTGAGACAGATTTAGACTATATAAAGACCGAATTTCTCGTCTCTATAAAATGAATATTTTGTAGTGTATATATGTTGGTTGGACCCTTTAAATGACTTGGTTTCTCCATTTTGTGACACACTTGTGTATATCCCAAGAAAACAAAATTACAAATCACGAAATTTCCACTTGTTTGAAAAATACAACAATCTAAGCCACGAAATTTCCCACCTACTCTTTATCTTTTATGTTACAATTCTTACTAGGTACAAGAACAAGTACTACCAAGTGTTAGTGTTAGTGTTAGTGTTAGTGTTAGTGTTGTCTAGTAGTATAAATAGGAGAGCAACAAAATCAAAAAAATATCATCATTCCATAAATTCAGCTACAAAACACTGCAAAACTTATACCAAGCCACTGCATTTTTCTAAGTGATCATATTTCCTACAAATGGGTTCAATTGATGCTAGCAATGTGGCTGAGGGGAACACTACAATGCACCGCCTTATCGCGGAGGAAGGCGCGGTGTTGATGCCCGGTATCCAAGACGCCTTCTCCGCCGCCATTTGTGCCAAAACTGGCTTCAAAGCTTGCTTTGTGTCTGGCTTTGGTGTTTCCGCTGCCCTCCTTGGCATGCCTGATTTTGGCTTGCTCACGTATACTTCTTTCTCTTAATTAATTACTATGTTGCTTATGTATTGTCTTGTTTTAATGCTTTGTTGAACATGCTTAATTAATTTAGGATAGTTAACTAAGATTTTTGCATGTAAAGAGTAAATTAAATTTTGAAATCTTCAATGTGTACCACTTTCTCCTATCTGTTGTTATTAATGTGATTTTAAATATGACTGTTAAAGTAGGACGACATAACTATAGGGCAAGCCAATTAAGAGTGTGTTTTGTCATGAAAGATTAAAAATAGGTTGTTTGGCCTAATGGTTAATTGTTGTTAAGTACTCTAATGTTTAGAGGTTAAGTTAGCTATCTAGGGCTTGCAAATTTTACATTTATGTATTCTAATGTTTAGAGGTTAACTTAGCTATCCAGGGAAAATCATTTTACAATAAAAATGTTTTACGCCCTATCAAACAGAGTCTTAGTACATACCCCTTTCATATGCATGCAATTTTACATTTAGGGTTTGAGGACGATACAAAATTGAACAAAGTCGTCATAATTTAAAGTTGACATAGATATAAAATCATACTCTATGATGCAATTTCTCTGTATCATTAAGGGTTTATTTGTAGAAATCATGTATCCTTTTAATTATAAAGGGTTGAGTTAACTTGACAATGTTCAAAACGTTATTCGTATATTCACCATTTCAAGTTGTAGACTTGTAGTCCTTGGTTTTGAAACTGTTTATGACCAACATTGAACAAATGTCCTCGTAATTCCAAAAACACTCCCGTGATGAACAAAGTTAGGTCATGTGAGTCATGTGACTATTGTAAATTTACCTAACATTGTAGAAATGGACCTAATTCAAGTAATAATTAAGTGTATATGTTGAATTTTAAATATTCAGAGACTTCTCTCTATATCAATAGATAAGGTGATATAGAATTTATCTAGTATAGGGAATAGAGAGTTATGGCCTTATAAATTTATAACGGTTAAAACTAAAGGTCTAGAGTCAGCAATGTTATAACAGTTAAAACTAAAGGTTTAGAGTCAGCAGTGTTATAACGGTTAAAACTAAAGGTCTAGAGTCAGCAGTATTATAACGGTTAAAATTAAAGTTCAGCAGAACATATAACACGGTTGTATTCTTATTTGATTTCGTGTCAACTTGAAATTGTTCAAAAATATATCAAAATGTAAGTAATAAGTTGGATAGTAGCACAATACGACAAATCTATATAACTTGATCGGGTTCACTCGAGTTTGTGTTTGTATCATGTCATGTCAAGTTCGAATTTCTCTCATTAGCTTCTAGTCGTTTTCGTTGAGACTTTTTCTTTAATCATACTTTGGTGTAATTTGGTTTGAAAAGTATGTAAAAGACTAAAAATTTACTCCACCTAACAAACAAACAAACAAAATTTTCTTCTCTTTTTTTAGAAATGGGCCAAATGGGCCTAAGTCAGTATACACGTTTATGTCAAACTTTATATCAAAAAAAAGTCATTAGTGTATGCACCACCTTACCTTTTATAGAGTTAGTGATGTACTGTCTATGACCCATTTAGAAATCATTAGGGACCCAAGCTAATTATCTTGAGTCAAACTGAACTAAGAAATTACCATATGGTAATTTTGGAAGATAAGAATCCAAGGTATATGACCATGTGAAACTACTCTATTGTTGTCTGGTATGTTACTCAGACTCGAGTACTAGCATCAGACACAGACACATGTACGTGTCTAAGTGTGTAACACTGCTAAATAATGAAAATAGACCAAAATGAAATAATGGAGTACACATAGCCATATCAGAGTGTCGAAAATCCAACACGGATACTTGAGGTAAAACAAAGAGTCTCGAGTAACATATGTTGTCGGAATGTGAAAACTCTAGCAGTTAATATACGGAGTATTTAATCAAATCATACATAGGTTCGTGTTGACGTGTATTTGGTTCGTACAACGTATGTACGAGTAATATAATTAATTTGATGACATATTTTTTGATACGTACAGGACCACGGAAGTTACACAAGTTACTCGTAGAATAACAGCTGCTGCCCCAAACTTGTGTGTCATTGTTGATGGAGGTAACAATCAAACTAGTGTTTATCTTTCTTTATATTACATGATCAAATGACTTATTTCAAGGTAGAACTTACATAAGGTTTTTCTTTTGGGTATGCAAAGACACCGGTGGCGGCGGTCCTTTGAATGTACAAAGGTTCGTTAAAGAGTTGATCGGAGCTGGTGCTAAAGGTGTCTTTCTTGAGGTAAATGGTTCTCTACCAGACTATCAGTCTAGAATATGTCTTGAATCAGTCAAGTCCCCTTTCTACAAACCCCAGCACGCTCATCAACATCAATAAAACTTAATTCTCCTCTGCACGTGGACGTAGCTAACGCATTGTTAGTGAACCACGTTAAATATATGCGTTCTTTATTTGCGTTCTTAATTATCTTTCTTGCTTTTGTTATAACAGTATTCTTGTGGTGTACTATGTAGTAGCATAGGACAATTAAGTTTATGTATACTCTAATGGTATATGTGTATTTCTATTAGAATCTTAATTATGCCTAATTAGATTCAGAGTTGTTAAACTAACTACAATGTTTCTTTGGACAGGATCAAGTATGGCCGAAGAAGTGTGGTAAATATAAACATTTTTTGCTAATTTTTTTCATTTTTCATTAGTAATACTCCCTCCGTCCCGGAATACTCGACCCGGTTTGACCGGCACAGAGTTTAAGGGACTTGAATTGACTTATTTAATTTAATAGGTAGTAGTTGATAGTGGGGTATTATTTTAATGTAGTTAGTGGGAGGTGGGTTAAGAGGTGGGGTTGGGGGAGAGTAGGGGTTGAATTTTTAATTATTTTTTGTATGGAGTAGGGGTAGGTGAGTTAATAGGGGTGGAGTGAAAAATAATATAATATTGTTAGAATATTTCCATTTTTAGAAACAGGTCAAGTATTAAGGGACGGCCCGATAAGGAAAACAGGTCAAGTATTCCGGGACGGAGGGAGTATTAAGTATCAAGGATGACATGATTTTTCATTTTTTTTCCCCTTCTGTTGTATTATTTCTCAGGTCATATGCGAGGCAAGACGGTTGTCCCTGCAGAGGAGCATGCACTTAAAATAGCCGCGGCAAGAGACGCCATTGGAGATGCTGATTTCTTCCTGGTAGCAAGGACTGATGCACGAGCACCTCATGGTCTTCAAGAAGCTATTAGGCGCGCTAACCTTTATAGAGAGGTATCTTAACTTCTCCATCTGATCAATGCTAACATAGACTAAGACCGTCTGTCAAATTACCAACTCAATCAAAAGCTTAACCTGATGGTTGAAGCCCTAATATTAGTTTTATACTCTATCACCGTCAATATTGTAACACATATGAATATTCATCAATAGTACGCACTCTAATTAAGGAGTTTCAGTGAATCTAACACTACCTTGTATGATTTAATTACCTACAGGCGGGAGCTGATGCTACCTTTGTCGAGGCACCAGCTAACATCGAGGAGCTGAAAGAGGTTGTTAGGGATGTAAAAGGGTTGAGGATTGCTAACATGATAGAAGGTGGGAAAACTCCCTTACACACACCAACAGAGTTCAAGGAAATGGGATTCCACTTGATTGCGCATTCACTCTCAACACTTTATGCTACGACCAAAGCTTTGGTTGATATCATGAAGGTTCTAAAGGATAAGGGAACTACTAGGGATGACATGGACAAGATTGTTACTTTCTCCGAGTTTAATGACATGATCAGCTTAGAGTCCTGGTATGAGACCGAATCAAAGTTCAAGAACTTCATCCCTAAAGCTTGATTACTAGCCAGCCTATATATACATGGGATTTAAATATATGAGGTTGGAGTCACATATCATATAATTAATTTGTTATCACTTGTTTAAAAATATTGTTTAAAATTATGCATTTGAGTATTATTGTTGCTTGTTTGATTTCTGTTAAGTTGTACTCCTGCAGCAATTGAGTTGAGAGTGTAATTTTCTTCCTACTATGAAAATAAATGAAGTACTATTCTTATGATTGTTATTAGATTGTGTCAAAGATGGCTGAGTCATCACCCTTGATTCTGCTTAGTTTGTTAGGCACGTTGAAAATTATTAGGTGTAATCGGGTGCACTTGGGATGACATGGATAGATAAGGTGAATTCGATAAGCTTATCAACTTGGACGCATGGTACGATCTAGAATCAGAATGAAAGAAATGGATCCATTATTGTGCAATCGCCTTAATTATGCAATTGCAAACCCCTAAGTGCTAATCCTACACCTAATCCTAATAGAATGTGGAGTGTAATGACCAAATTTTAGTGCAATGGCCCGGCCCATTAGGAAACTAAGCATCAGCAGGCAACAAACTACGGAGTAGTACTTAATTAGATGTGTGATTTCACATTAATGAATGAACTTTAGTTTTTTTTTTTCCTCTTAAAATTCGTTATAGTTTTATCAGTGATCGATCAGTAAGTATGGAACTCACGAGAGTGTTAAAATAACTCGGGATATGAGCTACTCGTAGAAGGAAATAAAACTTTAATGAAAATCTAGAATGATTGTGTTGCCTTACTGAGTTAGTGTTACTCCCTCCGTCCCGGAATACTCGACCCGGTTTGACCGACACAGAGTTTAAGGGACTTGAATTGACTTATTTAATTTAATAGGTAGTAGTTGATAGTGGGGTATTATTTTAATGTAGTTAGTGGGAGGTGGGTTAAGATGTGGGGTTGGGGGAGAGTAGGGGTTGAATTTTTAATTATTTTTTGTATGGAGTAGGGGTTAGGTGAGTTAATAGGGGTGGAGTGAGAAATAATATAATATTGTTAGAATATTTCTATTTTTAGAAACAGGTCAAGTATTAAGGGACGGCCCAATAGGGAAAACAGGTCAAGTATTCCGGGACGGAGGGAGTAAATACTTACGGTAGGTATGAATATGTACGTATGATATGCTACAAGTTCAAATCCCCACTCCCTTGTCCCGTTGTAATTTGTAATCCCCTATAGCTTATTCGGAACAAAAATAATGTAGTCTTTCTTATGATATGCCCATAGTCGCATTAGTGATAGTCAGATAGTGCATCAGTACAAGCTAGTTAGGTAGATAGACATTATGAGGGTGGGGTGGCTAAGGCTTGGGCGTCAATGTTGAAAGTCAGTCAACTCCAAATGTATCTATATCTACAAAAAAAGTACTTTGTGTCCACTCATCAAATGCAGTAGGAACTTCTCGTAGTAGAACAAAGAAAAAACAAAAAACACTCTTTAAAGTTAACAACTCAACGTCGAAAAGCCATTGCTACCAGCCTTCAAGGGTGTCGATCGAGACTTCAGACTTGGGCGTACAACTTGAACGTAAGGGTAATTATCCACATATAAGTTCGGACAAATTGTCCTATATGTAGAAAGAAGAGGGAGGATGACTAACATATAACTTTGATGGGCTACTCCACCATCACCAAATGATTTTAGGATAGAATCGCTATCAGACTTTTTATATATATCAGAGATGACGTTTCAAATTGAATCTCTAAAATACGACTGATCAACTAAGAACCATTTTTATATTTTGAAATACAACTAGCTAGTCGCCGATCATATCAATTTTTGTAGTATGTCATGAGCTAACAAGCTAAAATTTAAATGATGACGTGATATGTGACCTGATAATCGCTGCTTTTCGTTTGCATATTGATGCGGCTTGGTAGAAGGATTCTCATAGAACGGGTATGGGCTGGTCTTTGTCGCCAACAACTGAAACTTCAACAATACTAAAGGATCAGGGATGTGCTTGGGGGCATGTCCAGTTCTGTTGCGCAAGCTGAGGCATTAGCACGTTTACGCGGAATGATATGATATGGGTTTTGTCTCATTCTATAGACTCACTTATGATTTTGACGTAATTTGTAGAATTCTTCAATTTTGGTATCATGTTTACAACAGGAATTAGTGTTCGACGTTCACCAACAATGGACAATATATAAGATTGGACACATGCATGGGTAGGGTTTTCGAAAAATGTGCTATTTATAAGGTGGATTGTGATCAAGTCCAACAGGCGCATAATCGTGCGAAGTTAGCAACTCGAGAAGGATTGGTCATGTCTATGTTTGTATTACTTTTAGATTTTTGTTCGTTGTCTGAATGACAAAAAAAAAAAAAAATCATGGGTCCAAAGCATGCAATTTTTTAAAAGTTTTTTTTTAACGCAAGAAGGGAAATATATTACACAAAAGTTAAACGGTTACAAAGTTGTTGGACAGTGAAATATAGATACCACTACCAGTTACATCTAACCTGGGAGTAGAACGGAACTTAGCCCACCAAAAACCAACAAAGTTCCTTAGCATCACTACTAGAGTTATAATACATCCAAAAGTTAAAACCAACTATAAACACGATCTCCTGAAGATCAGATAAAACATATGAGGCTCTCGAAGATCCAAGTAACAGGTCAGTTCCCATCACTATCCATCGACCTAGCACGAATGACCTCTGCAGAAATCTTGTCATTTTCATAGTGGGGTTGGACTGCAGTAGGAGGATCAAAATGAGACTTGTGCCCAACTGCCCATCTCCATAGCAAAGGCATGCAATTTTTTAAAAGTTGGATTAGTGAAGTAGAACAAAAAAATGTCAAAGAAGACAGTACTAGACTACTAGCAACTTAGCAAGTAGTGACTAGTGGACTGACTAATGGTAGCATTTTGTGTAGAAAAGGCTATTTCATTCACACTAGACAGTGGAGCTCCAACGTAACTTTGTGGACCAAAATATGGGAGTTGTTGGGAGTTATGTAAATGTTTAATTTCAACAACCAAGTAAAGAAAAGTCAGTCGACAAATCATTAAATATTTCATACGCTTTGAAATAATTGTACCATTTAATCTTCGATCATCAACGCACATATATTTCTTTTACTACGAGTAATAATAATTAAAGAGTTCATAGTTGATACTTTAAGTTTGGCATTGAGAGTAATCCAACAACCTTTTTATCTAATTGCACTAAAGTAAGAAGTGAGTGTATGTTAGTGAAAAAAAAAGAGCCAAAGTTAGATTTCTTTTAGGCAAAAGTTGTGTTGTCTTACGAGTAAGAAATGAGTGTACGTTAGTACCTTTTTTTTATTTTTTTTTATTAACTAGGTAAGAAGAAGGGACTATGTTGAACCAACATTTATTACAGGTTACTCAGTCCAGCTATGTAGGTATTCGCTTGAGCTACTCTCAATTATTTCGCAGGTTATGGAGGCTCGACCCTGTGACTTCCAAGTCACAAGGTGATTTACCCACCAACTCCACCAACTTATGTTGGTTGTTTATACGTCTTTATATGCAAAGGGACCTCATAGGCTCACATGAATAATACTTATCATGTAGGGATATTTGTTTGACTCTAAAAGACATAAACATGCAAGATGATGAGGTACAAAATTCTTATCTCCTTTAACATGATATTAGTGGAGGGCAACTAGCTTATTCGGTAAAGTCTCAAGAGAGTGATACTTAAAATCTGAGATCGAATACTGTCTACATCATTTGTCATTTTGCCTTTCGCGAAATAAACTCAAAACCACGTAATTACTCACAGAAATTAAGACATACTCATATTGAAAGATGAAGTCAAAATCTGTAAATAGAGTCAACATCAATGCAGAAATAACATAAAAAGTCAAGATAATACAACCATTTCAAAACGGAGGTAGTAGAGTACGTCACTAGTCACTACTTCGTCGTATCTCACATGCACTCCCTAAAATTCAAACAAAATCTACTATAATGGGCCCCAAAGTTTCCTCTTTCGTTGAAAAATATTACCACTATAGTTATATAAATAGAAGGGGTTCACTACTCTCATTTCCACTCACCCCAACACAAGCACTTAACTTCAAAATTCAAATCACTTAATTATCTTTCTCTCTCATTTAAACAAACCAAAAAAATGGGTCAGGGAAGAGGCAGTGCAAGATCAGCTTTGGTGGTTGGATTAGCCATACTCTGTCTTTTGGCTATTGTTCAGCCAACTCTTGCTGCTGTTTACAATATTGGATGGTCCTTTAATGTCAATGGGGCTAGAGGCAAGTCCTTTAGAGCCGGTGACGTTCTTGGTAAGATCTTCAGATCTCGTCTGATTACACTATTAACGTGGCTATTAATTTCGAACCCTTTATCATGTGATTTATATATTTTGAAAAAAAAATGGAATGGCTTACTTTGTCATGGTCAAGTAGCATGTACAATGATTTTATTAATTTTTTTTGATAAAGTACAATGATTTTTGGATGTGATGGATTATCTACAACGAAAACGATAAAGGTCGCAACATGCGACCTTTAAGCCGTGTCACAATGATGATGTGGCATGCTTATGTGTTATGATTTAAATTGAAAATTAAAATATTTAACTTATATTTTTTATTATACATGTTATAAAAAAAGGTAGGAAAATCTTAATATTCTAATTTTTTTCCTTTTTTATATCGACTACCTTATTTACATATTTTCGTAGTAAAAATATTGAATTAATAGTAAAAATATTATGATGACGCGTAGCCTACGTGGCGCTTATATGTACCAATTAAACTGCGACACGTAAGATTGCGACAACTAAATGTTGTCGCAACTTGCGACCTTTATCATCGTCCTATCTACAAAGTGCATGTTAATAAATAATAATATAGTATTATTTTTAACTCTAACTTTACAAAAAGTCTAGCCTTTTCTTTTGTTTGACATTTTGACACTTGGTTTTGACATCTCCAACATGTAATGAAGTTATTTGTCCCTCTTACCCTAGCTTTTCAGATTATTTTTTTCCGCGAATGAGTCATAAAAGAAAATTACAAATGAAAAGGGATTCAAATGAGATGTATCTTATACATGCCATCAATCTTATTTAATATACTACATAATACGGAGTATATGTAAAATTCTGTTGTTGATTTAACTGTTAGACCGTTAACACTTACACATCCATTCGGAGTTTAATTAACTTATAAATTTACGGTGTACCATTTTTAGAAGCCCGTTTAAGTATTACAGAGCAATCGGTAAAAGGTACATCCGGCTACATGTAACCAAGTCGTTTTATTTAATTATTTTGATAGGAACCAAGTTGTTTTGTATTTTTACTCATTTAAAAACACATTTTTTTATTGTTTAAAAACACATATTTACACAAAAAGTACATCCGCTTTAAAAAAAAACAAAAATATACTATGTGTTTTTAAATCGTAAAAAATCTTTTAACTATAAAAATATATTTTTAAATTAAAAAAATATGCTTTTAAACTGTAAAAATGTGTTTTTAAACTACACACAACCCGATGCACCTTATAATTTGTAATTATGGAGTATTATTTGCATTTATTTATAAAATTGTCGGTGGATGGACAAAGTTTTTTCCGATTTATAAGGAAATTTGATGACACTTGTTTTATAAAAATGAAAATGCAGTGTTCAAGTACATAAAGGGGCAACACAATGTGGTGGCTGTAAACGGCAGAGGATATGCAAGCTGCAGTGCTCCAAGAGGTGCAAGAACTTACTCCAGTGGACAAGATAGAATTAAATTGACCAGAGGCCAGAATTACTTCATCTGCAGTTTCCCAGGCCATTGTGGTGGTGGAATGAAGATTGCAATTAATGCTAAATAATTAATCTAATTAATTATTCCTCAACTACTACTTCGATCTCTACGTACATTAATTAGCTTGTACTAGTTGCTAATTAATGTTTCTGATCGACTGTCTAGGTTGTATTAGTACTCATGTATGTTTGTACGTGTGTACGTGTGTGTCTCTATCCTGTGTGTACGTTCGTGTTTGTGTAACTCGACATACCAAGGAAAATAAAAAGGAAGGTTATGGAATAGGATTACGGATTATTATTAATGATAAAATAATATTTCTTGTGTTGTTAAGGAATGCATTATGCATGTGGTTTACCTAATCCCTGATTCCCTATGCATGTTCTTAGCTTATGTTAAGGAAGAGTTATGTGCTATTAATGTAAGTTTGAATAGCTTATGTACCTTTGATATAAATTGTGTGTTTTATACTCCTTCCGTTCCTCAAAACATTTTTTTAGTCAATATTTCCTCCGTCCTTGAGAGACTGCCACATGGAGCAAATTTCACTAGTTGCTCATTAATGTTTCAGATCGACTGTCTAGGTTTATTAATTAGTACACAGTACACAGTACACAGTACTCATGTACATGTGTCTCTCCTGTGTGTACGTGCGTGTTTGTGTAACTCAAACATACCAAGTAAACATAAGGAAGGTTATGAAGTAGAATCATGATTAAGGTGAGTAATGGAAGGCTAATTATGTTTTATTTTTCTTGTGATGTTAAGGAATGCGCGCATGTGGTTTTCCTAATCCCTAGGCATGTTTTTAGCTTAGGTTAAGGAAGAGTTAAATACGTGTTAAAGAAGAGATAAGTGTGTGATTAATGTGAGTTTGAATAGGTGAGCAAATTATGGATTATGCACTCTTATTATAAATTTGTGTTTTTGTATGACTTTTTGTTATAAGACATCGCTCTACGTTATCTTTCTGTAAGTCATATATACTCTTTCTGTCTCTAAAAGATTGCTCAATGTTCTTTTCAGTCTATCCATACAGTTAAAATAAACTTAGACAAGAAATAGTTGACGGAGTATCAAATAAAAAGAAAATAAAACATCTAAATCCCATATGGAACATCCTTAAATTAATTGGTTAATATAGTTATGTAGTTGGCTGATTGTCACATCTGATGCACGTAATAGTAGGAAATCTAGATCCTTAATTAAGGGATTACAGTGTAATGCGAAATTAAATCAATTAAACCTGTGGAAAGTACGTGAATGTGAGTCAAATCTAACACGCTAAGTGTACGACTATTATGCCGTTGACCCGTTGTATATGCTTAATCCAAGGAGATCGAACCTATTATGTAGCCAAAATTGCAAATTTTGGCATGTCCCCGATCAAGCTTTAACAACTACTCCCTTCGTATTTATTTAAAAGATATACTTGGCTGTGCACGGGTATTAAGAAAGAAGAATTGAATGAAATAAAATAATAAAGTAAGTGGAGTTGGGTAGATATTTTAATAAGTAAATAAGAGGGGACCATGTCATTTTAGGGGTAGGAGATGATTTCTGAAATTATTTGTTTAATATGATGGTGGGTAATAGATATATTATTTAATTAGATGGTGGAGTGGATAAGTTATTAAATATGACAAGTGTATCTCTTAAATAAATACAGTAAAAAAAAACAAATATATCTCTTAAATAAATACGGAGGAAGTAGTGCCTAGTGGAGCATGATGCTAGCATATTGCTAAGACAAAACAACACGGTTCGTTATATCCATGCGGGACACTTTATAAAAGTTGCACACTCAAATTTGATGTCATCTTGGCATCATCAAATTTTTTATTTTTTTCCATTTGACAACTTTGCTAAAAATGACCTTTTATAATTAAAATTTTGTGAGAAAAGATCTTATACGGAGTTTTTTTTTTTTTTTTGGGAAATCACACCTTAATGTTAATTTGTTTTGCAAAAGACAACTTAAGGGAAGTTTCCGACATTGACTCGACTTTTCCGGCCATTGACTTGCACGTGTGGCTTAAGTTGCTAAAGACACTGATTTTTCCGAGTTTTGAATTTTTAAACTTGATTTTCTTTCCATTTTTTTTAACTTTAGGTTTTAAAGCTTGGAATTTTGGAGGTAAATTGGGTGTGGTAAAAATAAACCCACACGTGTTGCTCACGTGTAAGTCAATGCCCGAAAAAGCTCAGGCAATGCCGGGAACATTTCTTAGATTGTCTTTCGCAAAAAAGTAAAATTACATTAAGTTATAATTTCACAAAAAAATTATATAAGGTCTTTTCTGACAAAAGTTGAGTTATAAAAGGTAAGTTTTGATAAATTTACCTACTAATAATATTTTCCGAGTTACAACACTTTCGATTCTTACAAATAACACATTTTCATCATCTCTTTCTTACTTTACCTCGTTATTACCCATTTAATATATGACATCTCTCTTACTCTTTTCACATTTTTCTTATACCCACTCACCACTAATTAAAATAAGAATTCATAGTAAATGAGAACATAAAAAAACGGACAGATTACGTAAAATGTCACTAGTATACCTCCAACAACAAAGAATTCTGATTTTGGCACCTTTTGCTACTTTTTTGAAAGTTTGGTGGTTGTTTAGATGCAACTACACAAGGAAGTATCAGCGGTAGGTAAGACTGAGCTTTAAGTCTGTATGCTCGATTATTTCTATGTCTAGTCCGTTAATTCGGCCAAATGCTCGATTCGCTCCGTGTCTATTCCGTTAATTCGGACGAGGTTATATACTCGATCGATTCGCTCTATGCCTATGCCGTTAACTCGGGCGAGGTTATACGTTCAATTCTCCCTGTGCCTATTCCCTTAACTCTGGCGAGGTTACATGCCCGATTCTCTTTTTGTCTATTCCGTTAATTCAGGTGAGGTTATATACTCAATTCTCTCCGTGTCTATTTCGTTAACTTTGACGAAATTATCTGTTCGGCAAAAGTAGCGGTTAGCGGGTAACGGTTAGATGTCAAAGTATAGGGTAACTAAGATGAGTGTTCGATATAAGTAGCGGTTGATATTATAAAACAAAATAAAAACTGAAATATTATTTAAAACTTTAGGGCGTGTTCGGCGGTAGCGTTTGAGGTAGCGGGTAGCGTTTTGATCTAGTCAAGACGCTACTTGTAAAATTTGTAAGTGTTTGGTAAAGTAGCGATTTAGGTAGCGGTTAGCGATTGAGGTAGCGGTTGGGTAGCTTTTGTCAAACGTTAAAATTAGTAGCGTTTAAGGTAGCGGGTAGCGTTTGACAAATTTATAATAAAGTTTTAAATAATATTCTTGCTTTTATTTTTATTTTTATAATATCAACCGCTACTTTTACCGAACACTCATATTAGTTACCGCTACTTTGACAGCTAACCGTTACCCGCTACTATTCACCGCTACTCGCTACTTTAACCGCTACCCGCTACTCAACCGCTAACCGCTATCCGCTACCGCTAATTTTGCCGAACATGGCCTTAATATAAATTTGTCAAACGACTCAAACGCTACCTGCTACCTTAAACGCTACTAATTTTTACGTTTGATAAAAGCTAATCAACCGCTACTTCTACCGCTAATCGCTAACTTGCCAAACACTTACAAATTTTACAAGTACCGTCTTAACTCGGTCAAAACACTACCCAATACCTCAAACACTACCGCCGAACACGCCCTATATGCTCGATATCTCTGTGCCTATTATGTTAGCTCTAGAGGAAGACCACTTGGTCTAAACTAATTTGCTTGGATCACACATTCACACTTTAATACTTTATACATCATGAAACTCTACATGTCGAAAAAGGAGGTCTACGTAACCACATTCTCAACCCACAAAAATAAAATAAAGCCTCTGGTCTATGACAAGTGGTTGAGAAAATGTAAATTTATCATAGTGTGTGGATACTGCGGTAGATAAAGGATTATGAACTTGAAGTTTCAATAGTATTACTTTTATCTTACAAACCCAAAAAAAATATCACTTCGATTAAAGTCATATTCTCTTCACCTTATTCACATTCCTCTACGAGTTTTCTCATTTATGTGGTTGTTCTCTTCTGTTCTGAGAGAGAGTCAAAAGCCTATACTATAGCACTGCAGGAGGACCAAGTGTTTATTAGATCATATTAGAAAAATCAGATTATATCAGAAAAAATCAAAATAGACCATACCCGAAAAGAAAAAAGCACTCTTAAACAACATTCGGACCAAACCAAACCAAAAACTAACAAAATCAGATCGAACCAGGTAAAGAGAACATAGCCTAATAGACTAATACACCATGCACAATATAATTTTTTTTTATTAGGCCCAAAACATTAGATAAGTAAGGTTAATTCATCCTATATGGCCGCTGATTTTATAGATAATCATGGAAACAATGTCAATCCCTTCTCATGTGTTCTAGTCTAGTAGTCTATCCTTCTCGACTATAATCCGTAAGGATAGATAATCTGGCCTCTAATACGGAATTGATTTAGGAGTCGTTTGATTGTTCGTGGGAAGTAAAATTCTCTAGGAAGAAATTTTTCCCATGTACAAGCATTTTCTAAGAAGTGCTTGATATTGTTTCCCATGAGAAGTTCCACTTATATAGGGGAACTCAGGTAAGCAACTTCCTGCATTTTGTAGGAAGTGAATCTTCATAGAAAGTATGAATTCCCATATTTTTGTCAACCAAACAGTTTTACAATTTTCCATTTCCTAAGAAGTCATACTTCCCATGATTTTTCATGTCAACCAAACATCACCTTGTGTCACATGCACTCACCTGTTCCAAGCCTGACATGGCGAATAGTGATTCGCCATGGGCTTTTCTTCGGGCACAATTAAAACAATTGGTCCCGAAAGCCCACTCAACTTTTGAAAAACGAAGAAAAAAACAATCCACTACATGGCCCGTCTACCCGTCGTGTCGTGCCATGCCACGGGCTATTTTGAATTTAGCCCGACAACAGACGACTCAATTTTTTATTGTCCGGCCCGTGCCCACCTCTACTCTTGAGTGGCGTCTATAAATAGTACTACTATACTCCATACATACTCATCATTCCAAGAGAACTCATAGTTTCTTCAATAAATCTATAACATCTCTCTCTAGTTAATTAATTTGGTAATTAATTTAGGTGTGTTACAATTTGCATAGAAATGGGCCAAGGAAGTGGTAGTGCAAACCTAGGTGTGTTCTTTGGAGTTAGCATACTATGCCTATTGGCTCTAACCAAGCCTACCCATGGCGCAATTTCGATGGTGCAGGCGTGTGCACCTAGATCTAGGTGCACTGGGATTAAAACGCAAACATTTTAAAACAAAACGCGTATTTTCATTAATTCTGCAGTTAAAAAGAACAAGTCTCACAATACAAAAGAACATCATGTGCTCTGTTCTTCCCTGTTTAGTTTTCGCGATTTTTTTTGTTCTTCGCTCCTTTTTATATGTCTGGGCTTCATAATTTTGAATTCAAAAAGTGTGAATAGGAGAGAGAAAGCTTACATTTGTGCATAAATTTTTTTTAGAGAGAGAAACTGATGGAAAATTCTCAAATATTCCATGATTTCTCTGTTTCAACATCAATTTCGAATGATTCTTCTTCTTGTCATCTGAATTCTTCAGCTGAAAATCAGAGTTACGAAGGTATTATTTCAATTTGTAATAACGAGTTGCATTTTTCTTTGATTTTATGATTTCGATTTCATAATAATCGTACTTTTTATGTTTTTTGTGATTGTAATTAGTTTGATTAATTTAATTTTGAATCTCATTCTTCGTTGATTTTGGTGATTGTTGATAATGAAGGTTACGAATTGGTTTTTTCGTTGATTTCGCATTTATTTCATTTATGTGGTGAAACTGATTCTGTAATAACTATTATATTTAAGGAAGATACGTTGATTTTGTCTGTTTGCAGAAAAGAACATTGTATCATTTCAGAAGAACATTTTTCAGTATCAAATGAACATGTTAAGAATACGTATTGAGACGTTCCTTTTTATTATATTTAGCTTTTCAAATAAACACTGATTGTTCTTTATTGATTGTTCTTTTAACTCTTCATTGATTGTTCTTTAAGTCATAGTGTTCTTTTCGGTCACCTTTTGTGTTCGTTTACTCTATTTTTATTGTTCATTTTAATAGTTACTGTTCCTTTGATTCTTTATTGGTTTTTTTATTATATTTGCACGGATTTTTCTTTTATGTTTTTATGAGTTTACATTGTTCTTTTGATTGACAAAATTGATTGTTGATAATTATGCCGATATTGTTCTTTTAGGTTTTAATGTGTTCTTTTGATTGACAAAACTGATTGTTCTTTTAACTGTTTATTGATTGTTCTTTTAATGCGTAGTGTTCTTTCCAGTCTAGTTGGAGTGTGTAATTTACTCTTGATGCATTGTTCTTTTCTAATAGGTACTGTTGTTTTTTATTCTTTATTGGTTGTTCTTTTATATCTGCCCAAATTGTTCTTTTAAGTTTTAATGTGTTCTTTTGATTGACTAATTGATTGTTCTTTTAACTCTTCTTTGATTGTTCTTTTCATGCCTAGTGTTCTTTTCAGTCTACATGGATTGTTCGTTTACTCTGTGCATTGTTCTTTTTAATGGCTACTGTTCTTTTAAGTTCTTTTGTTCTTTTTTTTTTCTGATTTTTTTTATTTTATAAATTTCCAGATATATTAAATAATTCAGTTAATAATTCAGAACAAAATGATGCTAATGAGGATCCAGAATCCTATGTGGTTATTGGCCAAGGTACATGAATTGTACTTTTACTTGTTTATCACAATGTTCGTTTACGTCTTGTGTTTGTTCCTTTATCATACTTATGATGTTCTTTGTGTTCTTTTTTATCGTCATGCAGATTTTGAAGAACCAGTTTCATTAGAGGGAAGTGTAGTTAAGGATGATGATGAGGCGTATGAGTTATACAACAGTCATGCATTTAGGAATGGTTTTGGTACTAGGAAGGGTAAAAAGGAGTATAGAAGTGGTACTAGAATAGTTCGACAACGGTTTTTTGTTTGTGCATACGAGGGGTTTAAAAATCCAGATGGTGTTGTGCCTAAATCCTTTAAAAAAATTGATAGGAGAACTGGATGCAAGGCTTCAGTTCAGTTTGATGTTGATAAGAAAACTGGAGTGTATGTTCTTTCTAAACATTCCCGTCTGCATAACCATTCAATGGTTCCTGCTAATAAGAGACACCTTATTAGGTCACATAGGCACATTTCAAAAGAACAATTGGCTTTTCTTACTACTTTTACTTGTAGTGGCACGAAGCTTGCTGATGTTCTTAGAGCTATGAGGAAAGAAGTTGGTGGTGAGGCGAATTTAGGGTTCACTGTTCCTGACGCGTATGATGCTGTTTTGGCAGAGAAGAAGAAAAAGTTGGATGGTTGTGATTCAAATCAGTTGATCAGATGGTTCGCTATGAGGCAAGCTAAAGAACATGATTTTTATTATGATTTTCAATTGAATGAAGAGAATCAGTTGATCAATTTTTTTTGGAGAGATGGAAGAATGCGGTCTGATTATGAAGCTTTTGGTGATTTATTGATTCATGATACAACTTATCGTACTAATAAATACGATATGATTTGTGGGCCTTTTGTTGGAATGAATCTTCACACTCAAAATATCATGTTTGGAGTGGGTTTTATATTGAATGAGAAGGCAGGTACTTTTGACTGGCTTTTTAATTCTTTTTTGACTTCAATGGGAGGGAAGCAACCTGTGACTATCATGACTGATCAATCTTCTGCCATGGACAAGGCTATAAGGTAAAGTTCTTTTAGGTTGTTTGTATGTTCGTTCATCAAACACTTTTGTTCTTTTGTATTTTTGTACAATTTTTTATGTTCTTTTTCTTTTGTCTTTTTGTTTAGTTTATATTTTTATCTATTTTTTTGGTTTATGGTTTTTTAGGGAAGTGTTTCCAAAATCGAGGCATCGTTTGTGTACATGGCACATAGGGGAAAATGCTGTTGTAAACATCAAAGGTGTTATGGCCAAAGAAGGTTTCAAACGTCGGTTTGATTATGTTTTGAAATATACTGACACAGTTGCTGAGTTCGAGCATTATTGGAATAGGTAAAAATTATTTTGCTAATAGACTGATTAGTATTTAAAATTTTGTTTTGTTCTTTTCATTCGACGACATGTTTTTTGTAATGTTAAATAGTGTTCTTTTCATGGTTGATGAAACTTGTTCTTTTAATCTGGTATTTTAATGTTCTTTTCTTTGTTTAATAGAGTCCATACTTCTTGAACTGTGATTGTGTGTACTTTCTTTTCAAGTTTTATTGTACTGTATATTGTTCTTTTTTTGTCTTCATTTGTTCTTTGTTTTACTCAGGGCGTTCGTTTTGTGTCTCTGATTGTTCTTTTGTTCTCCTCGTTTGTTCTTTTGTAGTCTTATGACTGATTACAATTGCAAGACACACAAATGGATAGAGAGGTTATATGATTTGAAAGAGAAATGGTGTCCTGCATATAACAAAGAGTGGTTTTCTGGGGGTATTTTATCTTCTCAAAGGAGTGAGACGACAAATCATTCTATTTCTAGGAGGTTGCATAAAACGAATGGTTTATGTGATTTTTATAAGTGTTTTTTAGATGTAATTGATGAATGGAGAAGTAAGGAGAACAAGGGAGATTATAATTCTTCTACTGGAAATAGATATTACGCATGTGCGGATAACATGTTATGTTTGCATGCGCGGGATGTGTATACCATTGCAATATATTTGATATTTGAGCAACGATTCATCAAAGCAATTGGTTTGAGGTGTCAACGCATTTCCTATGAGTTTCCAGTTTCTAAGTACATTGTTGGGCATCCTACAAAGGATTTTATTAGACATGTTGTGATGTTTAATGAGCAAGAGTTGGTTGTTGATTGTACTTGCAAGTCATATGGAGAGATAGGAGTTCTTTGTTCTCATATTCTTCGAGTTTTCATTGTCCATAATGTTGAAGAGATTCCCAAACAATACATTATGAAGAGATGGACCAAAAAGGCTATGAACATGATTGTTGAAGAAGGAGAAGATAGAGATAATGAAGTAAGTGTTGTTTCTGCTTCAGTTTGGAGGATGCAAAGCATAAGAAATTGCATTAAAGTTATAAATGAAGCTCAACATTGTCCGGCTGCAAGGAAGCTTATTGATTTGGGTGTGTTGGATATGTCATGCAAAGTGAAGGAGTATATTGGTGGTGTTGAAGGGGATGGTAATGTATCAAACAAGTATGTGCGAGAAGAAACTCTACTTGATGGCATTGAGCCTTCAACAGACACAGTTTTGCCGGATGTTGTTGAACCGATTGCTGAAAAAGTCATTCCAACAATGATTCAAAATCCACCAAAGCGAAAGAGGAAGATTAAGAACGGGACTGAAAAGGCTAAAGAGAGGAATGTGAGACCTAAAGGAATTGTTGAGAAGAAACGCAATAAACTGAAAGGTTGGAACAAGAGAAGAGAAAGACATGTTGATAATTTGAGGGAGGAAACTCAGTCTACTGATCAGGTAAACTGTTCTTTTTAAACATTTATTTGTTCTTTTATTACTTTGGAATGTTCTTTTTGTTTATCATTGTTCTTTTTTCCATTTTTATTTTCTATTTATCCTTTTTGTTTATGATCTTTTAGTTTACTTTATTATGTTCTGTTCTTTTTAATAATCTATTTGTTCTTCTATTCCTTTAGTTTGTTCCTTTTGTTTATCATTGTTCGTTTTTCTTTCTATATGTTCTTTCGTCTTTTTGTTTATGTTCTTTTGCTAAACAGTTCATTTTTAAAAAAAACATCTATTTGTTCTTTTAATGTTTATTACGTTCTTTTTTGAACTGTTCTTTTTTATTATCTATTTTGTTCTTTTTTCTTCTTTATCATGTTCTTTTATTCCTTATTGTTTGTTTGTTCTTTTTCAGTGTATCATAAATTTACCTGTTGGTGGGGTTTTGGTTCATCCAACATCTTCAAATTCACAATTGGAAGCATATGTTCCAGATGATTATTTTGGAGTACACATACAACCTTTGTAGATTCATTTACGATTGGTAATATTTTTATTTTTAGTTTGTTGTGTTTTTAATCATTTGTTTTTGTATTCTCAACAATGTTCTTTTACTCTTTTGATGTATATTTTTACGGGCTACTGATGTTTGGCTCATTCAATATTTTGAAATGAGAATTTTTAGTTGTATATATTCTTATTTTTGTTTTTATTTTTGTGCATTTAGGATTGCAAAATTATTGCATAAAGGAGTATATTCTTAAATGTGAAAAG
Source organism: Spinacia oleracea (assembly GCF_020520425.1). Classification (NCBI taxonomy): domain Eukaryota; kingdom Viridiplantae; phylum Streptophyta; class Magnoliopsida; order Caryophyllales; family Amaranthaceae; genus Spinacia; species Spinacia oleracea. The sequence continues at coordinate 109,796,434 of NC_079488.1, forward strand.
AACTTACTAAAAGAGAATAAAAAGAATTTTGGAAAGGAAAGAACATATCCCATGATATAGAAGAACATGGTCTGGGATTGAAAAGAACTTGAACCTTTAATTGAAATACTTGTTTAAAATATCCAAACTACTTATCTGCAACTACTAGAACATCTAATTGTTTCCAAAAGAACACCACACATGTTTAAAAGAACAACCCATAACTCCAGCAATAACCATATCTACAAAATATACCATTGTTTTTTAAAGCATACTTCTAATAAAAGGTAAATATTATTCTGCCTTCATGAAAACAACCAACTATTCAACTTGATTAGCTCTCTTCAATGCCAGATACATTAGCTCATGCCTTTTGTTCAGAACGGATAATAAGATTTCAGTACCGTACCGCATTCTCAGCCTGCAAATAAAGTCTTTCTGAAAACATAAAATAGTACATTAATAAAAGATTATATATTAAAATAATATACGTACATATATTCAAAATTTACTTACATCTTCATCTGTGTTTTTGAAGCCACAATTCCAAGTCTGGTTGCCTTTGTAGGTCTCCATATGCCTCATTGCATATACCCCACAATCAGTCTTGTTTGTTCTGTTCTTCCATGGCATTTCAAGCAACACAATTTCATATGCTGAAATCTGTGCCTTCCGCAAAGGATGTCCTTCTTGTTCAGAAAATATTGTCCATGCTTCAAACTGAAATAAAAAGAACATTTAACTTAGTAAAAGAACAAAGAACAACAAAGAAACATAGAACAACAAAGGAAGGAAAAAAGAACATTTAATTTAGTAAAAGAATAAAGAACAACAAAGGAAAGAACAAATAAAATATATAAGAGGAAATTCTTCAAATAGACTTACAGTTCTTTCTGCAAATGTTTTATATTTATCATCATATGTAATTCCTTCAGGTAAGGAGAGATTGTCAATGATCTCCACCTTCTTCGCCTTTTGGTTGATTACAATGAGATAAAAATGATCACCAGACCAGACTGGAAAGAACAACTACAAGCAGAGAAAAGAACATTAAACAAAGGAAAAGGAACATATGTAAAAAAGAAAAGAACAATTTTATAATTTTACCAGATGGAATCCCTTCAAAGACTTCACACCAGCAGTTTCATACTCATGGCGTACACTTAAAATAAAATTTTCTAAGCGTTTGCTTTCGGTTGCTTGACTATCCTGTGATCCACCATACGGTTCATTCTGGCAGAGCATATTCTGCACCGAAAAAAAAATAATTTTAAATATATGTTATATAATAAAAATTATTGAAGAAGTACGAAAATATGATTTTTTAGTGATATTAAAACTTACGAAAGGGATTGTAGAGAAATAGAACTTCAAGTTACTCTTGACACTTTGATCTGGATCATCATTCAGTATTCTTGCAAAAGTGTCAATAACATTATTCATCACCCACGCATTGGGAGCTGTTTTAAAGGAAAAGAACAAAAATATGAGTAAAAGGAACATCAACAGCATTTAAAAGAACATTTTAAATTCCAATAATTAAATATATACCTAGGGTTTGAAACTCTTCTCTGGTAACTATATTCCAATCATCAGTGTACAACACCTGACTGTTATAAGAATGAAAATAAAATTTCCATAAGAACATGTACAAAAAGAACATCTACATTCAAATACTTGTAATAGTATAAAATTCTTACGTTGGGCTTCCCTTTCCAAAGGCATAATCCAGTACGCATCGCATGTCCTTTTCCTTTTGATTCAACTGTTCTTCCCCAACCAGTAGGTGTGAATACTGAGTTAAGAAGGGTGACAGTAACTTGAGGGGAACATTTTTCTTTCTCTTAACAAGTTTAGGTACTTGTACGTTATCTGGATCCTCTTCCTCACTTATGAAAACAAAGACATTATAAAGTAAAAAGAACATATTAGAGGGAAAAACGAATTCAGACTAACAATAAAAAGAACAACAAAGTGAAAAGAAAAGAACATTTTATAAATGATAATGAAAAATAACTTGTAATAATAAACGAAAAATAACTTATAAAATAAAATGCAGTAGTCATACTCTATGTTCATAGATGTAGGTGCATTTTCTGGTTGCGAGTACACCGCACTTGGAGTGCTAAAAGAGTGGAAAGAAAAGAATATATTACTATAAATAAAAAGAACAAAAGCGAGAAAGAAAAGAACATTAAATTGAAGATTATGAAAATTATATTTTAATAAAATACAGTAGTCTTACTTCAGGAATATTGATGGAGTTTCCATTTCAGTCTGCGACTCAGCAGAAGTTGGAGTATTAAACTCGGATTCTTCAGTTCTAACAGTTGGAGACATGGGGTTTCCATCTTCAGCTCCTTTGATTAAACCTTCCATAGTCTGAAACTCGGAGTCTTCAGTTCTAACGGTTGGAGACATTGGTTTTCCATCTTCAGCTCCTTGGATTAAACCTTCCATATCTGATCTCACATTTTCAGGTTCTCTGTGTATTACAAAAAAAAAATAAGAACATGTGAGGAGGAACAAAGAACACAATGAGAAGAATTAAAGAACAAAAGTGCAATGAAAAAGAACATATAAGTTAATATTAAAAGTAGGAAGATATTAAAGTAAATATAGAAAGAACATAAAGAAATATATGAAAGGAACATTCCGAATAAAAGAAACAAAAGATCCATTAAATAATTGTATAAAGACAGAGAATTAATAAAAAGAACAAATCAAACGAATAAAAAAACAAATAATTGTTTATAAAAGAACATTGTGAATAATGAAAGAAACAGTCACATATTTATTATACATGTGTATGTGAACTGTTTTAAAAGAACGCATACTCAGTTTTTTCTGTAGGTGGCTGTTGTTTTTCAGCTTCATTTTTGTTGTCCCCTGAAATTGTCTCCAAATCACGTTCAGTCAAAGTTTTGTTTGCCAAGATTGCTTCTAATCTCATTTCCTCTTCAAAGTCGTGTGCCTGAGGAGGAGGATTTGAATCGGAAACCATTCCAAGCTTCAATGTCAAATCAGCAAATACATTAGGCTGGGAAGGCATGATCGGAGGTGTTAAAAATGGTGGCAAATCAAATGTAACATCCTCAGATTCCTTGATTTCCTTTCTTTCATTTCCTTCTGTTGCCTTTCGTACTGCTTCCTCAAATAGTATTGTGAAGTAGTCTGAACTGAAAAATTCTTTATCTTGACTGAGGATTGAACCAATCTCCTCAGTATTCCTTCCTTCTTGCCGCTCTTCTGTAGAGTTGCCCTTCTCAAAAGTAACTGGAATTTCAGTTCCAGAGCATGTTGACCACATTTTTGCCATATTGAATGGCAGACTTTTTTTGACATCAATAGTAGTGTCAAAGAACTTTCTGGACAACGACAATAAGTCGTTGAACTTGTTCATGACACTACTGAGTTCAGTAGTGGTTTTAGTGAATTCAGCATGGAATTCCTGTTTAACAATAACAACAATAAGGACTGGATAAATAAAAAGAACATTCGAATGGAAAAAAGAACAAGAGAGATCCCTAAAAGAACATTCAAGTAGAACATAGAAACATTGTTAAAGATCGAAAGAACATGTTAAAGAGATAAATGAACATGTAAATAACATGCTTAAACATATAAAAGAACATTCAAATGTAAAGAACATCTTTTTAAGAAAAAAGAACATGCTTAAATAACATGAATAAACATTTAAAAGAACATGTAAAAGAACGTAAAGAACTAGTTTTTGATAAAAAGAACATAAACACAGAAAGCAAAAAACATGGTAGGAAAAAAGATTATATTGAGTACGTAAAAGAACATTTGTTGGAGGAAAAAGAACATTACAACAAAAACGTTGAAAAAATAAATGCAATGGTTTTGTTGAGTGAATTTAATTTTTACCTCAATTGTAGAAGGGACTTTTGCTTTCTCACTGGGGTCTGCCTGTTGCTCTGGCAAATCTTTGTCATCCCCGAGTTGAGTCACTGGTGCACCTTGATGTTCTCTGGACACATCATTTGTGGACCAGTTAGGCTCTTGGTGTTGATGTTGCTGTTGTGGTTGCTGCAGTGGTTGCTGCGATGGTTGTTCATCATGTTGCTGCTGTTGTTGTTGTGGGTGTTGAAGAAGAAGTGGTGGTGGTTGTTCACTGAGTGCTTTTTGCTGTTTGAGCAGCTCCATATCCTCCCTGTACAGTTGTAGCTCAGGTGGACCTTGAATTCTGTCCAGAATCAAGCCATGTCCGAAGCCTGTAGCATTGTCATTGCGTACCCTGCTGCTTATCATATCTCTTGTCCAGCAAGAAATTAGGGGGAAGTTCCTTGGAGGGTACTCTTCCATGATCTGCACCCGATCGAAATAACATACCTAATTTAACAATAACAACATAATTTATTGTTAGTTAGGTGAAAGAAGAAGATGAAAGTAATATATATAACAAAGGGAAATGCTAGCTTAATGATTGAAATTTACCATTAGAAATGGTAGTGGACCAGCAAACCATCTGCTACGGTCCACATTCCAGTACATAGCTGCCCCAAGAAGGCTGGTGTATGCATACTGGCACCAATTTAGATTCCTCACTTGCTCCAAGTCAACAGTGCTTGCTAGGAATCTGAAGTTTGGCTTTTGAAACAGAAAAATATAAAAGAAAAGAACATTAATTATGATTTTAAATAGAATAAGAAAATAGAACATTCAATAGAAAATAAAGGAACATTAGAGAGAATGAAAAGAACAATGAAAGAAGAGCAAAAGAATATTGAATACAACTGAAAAGAACACAACTAACATTCATATAAAGGAAAGTACAACAATAGGACAGTGAAAGAGAAAGAAAGAACATGGAATTCGACAAACAAATAAAAGAACAATAAATATTAATAAACATTTAAAAGAACATAATACGCAAACAAAAGAACATTAATGAGAAATAAAAGAACATAAATGAGAAACAAAGGAATTTTGATGTAAGAAAGAACATGGAATATCATACAGAATAAAAGAACAGTGAGAAATATTTAAAAGAACATAATACGCAAACAAAAGAACATTAATGAGAAATAAAAGAACATTAATGAGAAACAAAGGAATTTTGATGTAAGAAAGAACATGGAATATCATACAGAATAAAAGAACAGTGAAAGAGAAAGAAAGAACATGGAATTCGACAAACAAATAAAAGAACAATAAAAATATTAATAAACATTTAAAAGAACATAATACGCAAACAAAAGAACATTAATGAGAAATAAAAGAACATTAATGAGAAACAAAGGAATTTTGATGTTTACCGATAAATTAGTAGTGGATTTAATGCAGGTGTTAACTGCAACCACTAGGAAAGATCTCTTCCAGTTATCATCAACTGGAGTCTCATCTTTGATCAGTTTTTCAACCATTTCTTTCAATTTTGGGCATCCAGACTTCACTTGCCAGTATGCCCAAAATTCAGCAAAAACCCTCAACACTTCAGGATCTTGTTCATCCGTCCATTCCACGACCGGAGCTCCTCCAATAGGTATACCGTACACCAGGTATACATCCTCTACAGTAATATCAAGGGAAGACTTTGGTAGATGTAAGGACCGGTCGGACGAGTTGAAATTCCTAACCAACTCGTACGGGAATGGATTTTCGTTTTGTGGGATGTCAAGTTGCAGAAGAGATCCAAAGCCTAACTCCACGATGGCTTGTTGTTTTCTTATATCATGTGGTTCATTAGATGCAATTCCCCTCAAGAATCGCATCATCAATTGCGGAGTTTGCCTTAGATTTAGTTTCCTTTCTTCAGGTTTTGGTTTGGCAACAACCAAAGATTTTGGTTTCTCATCATCCACCTCCTCCATGACCTCATCAGAAACAACAATTTGTTTACTTCTTGTTGCTCTCTGGAAAAAAGAAAAAATATAAAGAACATTAGTCAGGGAGTAAAAGAACATTATATGGAAGAAAAAGAACAAATAACTTAAGAAAATTTTTGACCTTCTCAACTACTTTTTTCCCCTTCTTCATTAAGGGTTCACTTTCCTCTTCTACTTCTTCACCTTCTTCTTCACCTCCTTCTTCATCTTCCTCGTCTTCATAAACCTCCCTCACAACTATCTGATTAACTTTGCTACCCCTCTGAATGAAAAAAGAACATAAATGATGATGTAAAGAACACAAGACAGGAAAAAAAGAACATTCTTTATTTAAAACACAGCATTTATCTCTATTATAATATAACATTAAGGTAAATAAAAAGATATACAAAAAGGGTAATGTGAAGTTTACCTTAAGTGCTGCAGTCTTTTTCAAAGTAACTCCATTCCCCTTCTTAGCATTTGGTGCAACTTTTTTTGTTGAAATTTTCTCAGCAGGCAACAAGCTCTTCTTCTTATGTGCCTCTTCCAATTCCTGCTTTACCTCTTTGATAAGATCGGGAAATTCTTCTTTCAGCAATTGACTTCTGTTGACCAAAACAATAGAACATAAGTAGTAAAAAAAAAGTAAAACACAGAAAATAAAAAGAACACCATTTATGTAAGTTACCTTGTCCTTTTCCTGTTTGGTATTGATTTCCTAGACTTCCCCTTTGCTTTTTCAGGTTCCTCACCAGCTTCTTCTCCGTCTTTTTTCTTTCTAGTAAAAACATAAATGCAAAAGTATGTTTAAGAAACGAAAAATAACAACTACAATGTAAATATGAAATAGTATTAACAAACACAGATGATACCTCAAAGTAATTTTTAAGTTCGTTTTCTTTTCTTTTCTTTCTGGTTCATCCAGCTCTTCTGGAACTTTTACCTCAGCCTCCTCTTTTTCAGGTTCTTTCACTTCTTCATGCACTTTTACTTCATGCTCTTTCTTTTCAGTTTCTTCCTGCTTTTCAGGATCTTTGCTGGAATTTTTTTGTCCTTCTCCACCCTTCTTTTTTTGTTCAATCAGATCCAGCTGCTTTTCCTGTTGTAGCAGCTTTTCCTGAAGTGCTTGCACCATCTTCTGTTGTTCTTGCAATGCTTTCCTTTGTTTGGAAAGTCTATAATGAAAAAATATATGTCATGAAAAAAAGAACAACACCAAAAACACATGTTATGAAAAAAGAACAACAGAAAAATGTTTAAAATAACACATGTAATGGAAAAAGAACAACATGTCGTGTACAAAAGAACACAGCTATGCTTTTGGAAAGAACACATATTATGAAAAAAGGAACAACACAAAAAACAAGTGCACAGTTCTCATCCTGCACCCTTGTACAATATCTTATTCATCTGATTTTTTTTATTTTTTCATATACAATATATAAATAATGTTTGTCCTCCATATTCTCATTCATTCATCATTTCATAATTTTAGCAACACATTTTAGAGAGAGAAAAATGAGAGGTTTTATTTTCTCTCAACAGAAGAGAGAATTTAAGAGAGAGAAAGAGTGAAATGCGATTTCTACTTTCTTCTCTCTCCAACTTTTCGCATTATTGTTCCTGTTTTTTTGAGAATTAGTGAATTAATCAGAATACTAATTCTCAGGAGATGAAAAAATACAATTTGCTAATTTTCGTAGAAAGAAAATTGAAGGAGATAATGAAATTCAAGAGGATTGTGATCATTTGCTGAGGATTTATGTTGATGTTGTTGATAAATGTTGTTCAACTGTTGATCAAGGTATGCTTATATGTTCCTTTTCTTATGTTCTTTTTATTAAGTGTTCTTTTACTGTGTGCTAACAGTTTTAGGTTTGTCTTTTAAATGTAGATGGTTTGTTCTTTTATCCGTGATTGATTGTTCTTTATTTTTTAAAATACATTTAAGAACAAGTAAAAAGAACACCATCTTATCAAATCTAAGCACATTGTTCTTTTTAATTTTCATTGATTGTTCTTTTAATGCCTAGTGATCTTTTAAGTAGACATGGACTGTTCTTTTCTTCTAGATGCATAGTTCTTTTTAAGCCTACATTAATACTGTACTGTTCTTTTGAGTGTACATTGGTTGTTCTTTTGAGTCTACATTGATTGTTCTTTAAACCTGCACAGTTGGTTCTTTTAAGTTTTTATAGATAAGAACATAGATAAAAAAGAACATAGATCAAATTCAATAGATAAGAACAAAATTATAGATCTAGGTTTAAGTTCGTCAAAATTGTACTGTTCTTTTTAGTCTATTTGTTGTTCTTTTAACCTGGGCGAATTGTTCGTCAAACAGTAGGGCTAATAAAAAGAACAGACAGTAAATAAATAAAAGAACATAGATCTACTTATTTAATTTAAATTTCCACTGTTCTTTTGAGTTAACATTCGTTGTTCTTTTAAATCTATACCATTGTTCTTCTAAGTGTATGATTCAGTGACTTAAAATACATTTAAAAAAAAACATAAATGTAGATCTACTTTTAAATTCGTTAAAAAATGTATTTGGTTTCGTTATTGTAATTAGAACATTAAGGAAAACAAAAAGAACAAACAGAAGGTGTAAATGAACCTAGGTTTTTGTTTAAAAAATCCACTTACTCGCTCTCTTCTTCTTCTTCTTCCGTTTCTGAAACTTCTTTGTTGATATCTTCCAACAAATCCGCATCAATTGTTGGTGTAATTTCTTTCTCTTTCTTCTTTTTGTTTCTTAAGTTCAATAAAGTCGTTGTCAAAGGAACATCATCCCTTCAAATGAAATTTTATAGAAAATTAAAATTCATGGGAAATTCTCTAAAAATTAAAATTAAACTGAAATTCAAGAAAAAAGAAAAGAAAAATGAAGTTGAATTCTTACTCAATAGAACATTTCGCATCAACTTCTTCTCCTTTTTTCGATTTCCCCATTTTCAATTGTTAGGGTTCAAGTTTTTGTAACCAGATTATCACTTCCAAAAAACAAATTGGGGAAGTTTTTAGAGTGAAAATAGTAGAATTCCAAATTGGAGAAGTTCGGATTTGCAATAATTTGAAAGGTTTTGCACTGTTTTTTTGATTGTTGGTGAGTGAAGGTTTTGCATGTAGGTTGAGTGTGAAAGTGAAAATAAATGTCGCATTCAATGATGTCTTTATATATGATAAATTGAAGAGAGAGAAAATAACTGCTACAGTATTTTCAAATTTAAACTTCCTTTTTTTTTTGTTGTTCTTTTCGTCCGCTCTTTTGTTCTTTTGGCCTATAAGTAAAGAAAATGATGTTCGTTTGAGTCTCCTTTGTGTTCTTTTTATTATCTGTTGTTAGTATTTTTAAATTTGTTTTTTATTAATGTTTTTACTTAAATTATATTTTTTAATTTTTTTTATTTTAAACAGTAATCTACTTTTTAATTTTTTAAAATACAAAATGAAAGACAAGTAACTTATTTAATTTTTTTTTATTAAAAGATTTTGAGGAGAGAGAAATTAACTGCCACGTTTTATGTTTTCATAGGAAAACTTCTGTTTTGCGGTTTTTTTCTTGCCACGTTCATTATTTCAATAAAAAACTTCTGTTTGGCGGTTTTTTCACTTTTTAACGTTTTTGTTGTTCTTTTCGTTGGTTCTTTTGTTCTTTTGTGCGTCTGGTGTTGCATTTGCCATGTTCTTTTTAAAAGTGCAGAGAAATCGTTCTTTCCTTGTTTTAACCTTTCTGGTTTTTAATATGTTTGTGTTTTTCTTTTTTTCTTTTTGTTCTTTTCCTTTACTTTCTGATCTTCTCTCATTTTAGTGTATTATGTTCTTTTACGTGTTTTAATCTTTTTGGTTTTTAATATGATTGTTCTTTTCTATTTGTTCTTTCGTTTAATTGCTGATGTTCTTTCTTTTTAGTGTTTTATGTTCTTTTACGTGTTTTTACTTATTGTTCTTTTACGTGTTTTTATTTATTTGTTGTTTTAACCTTTTTTGGTTTTCAATGCTATTGTTCTTTCCTGTTTTACTTATTGTTCTTTTGGTTTAATTCTTGATGTTCTTTCTTTTATATTTTTGTGTTCTTTTATATTTTTTGTTGCTTTTTTATGTTTTTGCGTTTTGTTCTTATTTTTCTGCGTTTTCAATGCTATTGTTCTTTCCTGTTTTACTTATTGTTCTTTTGGTTTAATTCTTGATGTTCTTTCTTTTATGTTTTTGTGTTCTTTTATGTTTTTTATTGCTTTTTTATGTTTTTGCGTTTTGTTCTTATTTTTCTGCGTTTTCAATGCTATTGTTCTTTCCTGTTTTACTTATTGTTCTTTTGGTTTAATTCTTGATGTTCTTTCTTTTATGTTTTTGTGTTCTTTTATGTTTTTTATTGCTTTTTTATGTTTTTGCGTTTTGTTCTTATTTTTCTGCGTTTTGGTTCAGGTGCACCTAGATCTAGGTGCACGCGCCTGTACCATCCGCGCGTTGTACCCATGGAGCTATTTATACAGTCGGTGGGTCAGGTGGATGGACCTTTAATGTCAACTCTTGGACTAATGGCAAGTCCTTCAAAGCTGCTGATATCTTAGGTACGGTTATTTTTTTATTTTCTTTTTTAAATCTCTATTATTTGCCTTATTTCTTGAAAAAATTATAAATTCAATCACCTTAAACTCTTAATTACCGTTTCACATCATGGAAGTAACTCATATTTGTCACCTAGGGGTGTTAATCAAAGTAAAGACTTCGGTTAAAAGGTGGTTATTGTAATAAACACCCTACTTAAATTAATAACACGTTTCTGTTATGTTATTTTATCCTATATACTTCTATTGCATTTGTAAGAGGTGAAATACCAAGGTGTCTACCCCTGACAACATTGACTAATCTTCTCGTCTTGAATGGTCCAATTAAGAATACTTGACCCGCTATCCGAGTACTCACTAAGTCACTAAGGTTATTTTCCATTTTAGGAAATTTGGAAAATAATTCGTGGAGTAGTATTTAACAAGTTCTTCCCCTAGCTATTTAAAAGTTGGGTTTTTTCTACGTTGTACCCCTGTAGTTCATTGATTTCTACGTTGTACCCAAGCATTTTAAGATTTACACACTGTACCCTCATAATTGAAAAAGTTAACCGTTTTTATCATTGTTGCAAACCCAATATTAACAATTTCCATTTATTTTTAAAAAATCAAGAATTTTCTACATTAAAGTTGGGTTAACAACAAACATAAGGTTGATTATAATATAAAAAATCCTTAGTTTGTTTAAAAAGTAACGGAGTTTTTAAACGTTAGATTAACAACAAGGATAAGATTTACTACATATTACAAGTACAGGGGTACAATGTGAAATTTTTTAAATACATGAGTACAAAATAGAAATCAAAGAAATACATGGGTACTAACGTAGAAAAAATCTTAATTACAAGTACTAATTCTTAGTAAATCAGACCACCAACTTTTTTATGGTTAGATACTTTAACTACTTTTTTGCATGATTAGAGTAGCACTATGTTTTTTCTAGCTAGGACCACAACTAGTTGATAAAATATGTGGATGCCACTTTGAGTATTATTGCATACATCTCATACTATATTGTTTAGCTGTCATCTATATAAACTGCTCAGGATATGTCGCTGTCTACTGAGATCAATTTTCATGTATATCATGACGTGAAAAGATTGCAGGTTTAAAACTCACGGTTAAGTTGTGTGATAATTAAAAAACATTTTACTATTGTTCATGTTGGTTTCACCATCATGCATGTTACGTTGACTAACTAAAGTTAATCACTAAATTTATTAAGACAAAATGGTGATGTTATTTTGCAGCATTTAATTACGTTAAGTCAACACATAATGTGGTAGCAGTAAGTAAGGAAGATTATGATAGCTGCAGTTCAACAGGAGGAGCAAAAGTTTATCAAAGTGGAAAGGATAGAATCAAGTTAAGCAAAGGTTCAAACTACTTCATATGCACTCTCCCTGGGCATTGCCAAAGCGGAATGAAGATTGCTATCACTGCATCTTAATTACTTACGTTACGTATGCTCGTCCAGGATTACCGTTGTCACGTTGATGATGTATCTTAAACGTAATTACTTCTTTTTAATTACGTGATAATTGTTAATTATTTTTTAATTAACTAGTACTCTGTAATACGTACTCCTTTACTATTTGTACGTAAATCCTTACGAAAGATTTGGTATCGAGAGATGTTTGTTAAGTTCGAAAAAAATTATATAATCTATATCCAGTTGTGTCATGCATGGTCAATTAACCAACAAACGTTTCCTCAATCCCATAACATCATGCCCCAAGGTGACGGGTTCATCAAGAACAACATTTATTTCATTGATAGTGTTTGAGCATTATATGTTGTGGCAAATATGTTAGGCTAGTCATATTTTTGTTTTAAGTGTTCCATGTGACCGTTAGACCATGTGTCTCCTAAAGATGGTTGCGGGAACTAAACGGTCCTGCCTATGCCAAGTCCACTTGTAACGTGTTGTGACAAAAGTTTCAAATGGGGTCCAAATCCACATGCTCTCGAGCCGGAACGAGTGTTGTTGTACATTTTACTAAAAACCGCGGCCCACGAGCCACAATTTTGTGCCTGTGTCGGGCCGTTCTTTTCCATGGAGGGACCAGGCTGGCCGGGCTTTTTGTGTCGGGTCATGCATCGGGCCGGCCCAGTCCATGGCCATATTTAGTGTCACCCCATCTTTATGCTCTAAGCTAGCAATATTTGTCACGTCATTTATTAAGAATTAATCATAGTTAATGCATAGTTTTAACGAGGTCGTTCTTTTCAATAACAGTTAGAGAAATTCGAAAGTAAAAAAAACATGACATATTCTAAGGAAAACCATTAAGTCACGGTCATATTATCATATCACGCATATTTTTTTTTATTTTTTTATTCATATGTCGAAGCAAAGCTTCAAGGAGAAAGAAAAGGTAAAACAAAGAAAACGCATATATAATATATACCCGTAATAAGTAGTAGGACGGAAATTATATATTACGGAAAAGATGATTAAATCAGAAAAAATGTAAAAAATTAGAGTTAAAATAACGTACTTTAAATTTATTCTACGGCGAATGGCCTGAGATCTGTTGGTTGGTCGGTCGGTAATAGTACCTCCCACATTCTCAGGTGAGATCTGCCGATCGGGTTATTAAATTTTCCAATCACAAATCACGATCAATCTTTTTCCTTTACAACCCAGAAAATCCCGTAAAAAATAAATAAAATATAATTCCAGCCAAGAGTAGAAAATTTCAAAAAAAATGACCTCGAACAAATAAAATATTCAATCAATCACAATAGGAAAAAATAACAATTGCGGTAAAGAAATGAACTCTGATTCTCTCTCATCATCATCATCATCATCATCATCATCATCATCTTCTTCTTCTTCATCTTCTTCTTCGACATCGTCGGTTGTCAATCCGCCGTCGTTGGGAGAATTACTTCCATCTTCGCCGCCGCTGTCCCCTCCAGGGGATGCTGAATTGCCCCCGAAATCATCGTCGTCGCCTCCCCAATCTCAACCGCGAGTTCCACCGCCTCTTTCAGCAATTTCCACCATGACCACCCGGGACCCCGATGCCGTTTTCAGTGGGGGCGGTATCAGGTGTTTTTCTCTTTCCTCTTCTTTTTTTTATGCTCCCATTTTAGTTCTTGTTGGTGTGTGATTAAAATTTTCACTGGTTTGAATGTTTTGGGTTGAATTGTTTTTGGTGGGTTTTTGAGTTTGAATTATTTTGAATTCATAGGGTTCTGAGGGGATGATGTCAAGTTCTGTGGGATTGTATTGCATTATGCTTGCCTGATAACCTGCTTGAAATTTACTTTTGACTTCATCAGCTTGTGAAATTGTGAAATTTGATTTACTTTCTTTGGTTATGTTGCATAATTATATGTTTTTACTAATAAACTATATGAAGATTGTATGGAATTTGAGTTCTATGGGAGTATGGGGGTATGCATTTCACTTTTTTTGCTTTGAAACCTGTCTTAATGGAGGGTTGTATCAAAAAATTTGTATCAAAATACCGTTTTGACTTTTGATCACTAATTGAAGAAGTGTTGTGACAGTATTGTGCCTGGTTTGAATTGATAAGCACAGCTGGGTGTTTTTCGACTTTGTGCTTTTGAGTTACCAATTTTCGAGTTTTAATACCCTGCTAAATGTTGACGAACATAATGATAAGAAGGAACAAAATTGTTTCCTTAGCCACCTCATATTGGCCAGGGGAGGAAGGTTAGCATACTTCATTTTTTGGGATTAAGGAAACAAAGAGGCCTGTGACAGTTTATGGCAGATTGACTTTCATCTGTGGTCTTATGTGTTTATGGAAGCTGACTACTAGGAATATTACCATTGGCCCGTAACATGCCTTTATCCGTCCAAATCCTCTGAACTAGCTGCGGAAACCATGAGTTGTGTTCCCCTAACAGCGAAAATAGCAAATTAGTCCTACAGTTTGACTGTGTGTGCAAATAAGTCCCACAACTTTTAAGTCGAGCAAATTAACCCCGTAACTTTTCATGGTGCAATTAACACTCAAGGTTTGTTTTTCGGCAAAATCTCATCTGAAAATGAGATTCTCTTCCGAAGAATATAGTAGCTGCCGACTGAAAACTATCTTTATGAAATTGGTTTACAATTATGGAATCTGAATTCTGAACATTCAATTCCAAATACGAAGTATGATGTTTGGGAAAGAAAAGAATTCATATATCGGGAATTTTGTATTTATAATTTTTATTTCAAAGTTGTTTGGGAAGTGAAGAATTCATATATCTGGAATTTTGTATTTATAATTTAGAAAGGCTAATTTATTCTCGAGAGAGGCTAAGTAGACTTTCATTGGAAGGAGTAGGAGGGGGGGGGGGGGGGGAGGTGGAAGATAGTCAGACAAGGAAACGTCGGGGTAAATTGTGCAAAACAAAATGTCAGATCATATGAACCGCTTATGAACAATACGAATCATATGTTGATTTAGAAAAACAGAATCTTGTACTAGTATTTTCTGATAACAATGTGCCGGAAAATGATGCATGTGTTTCAAATTAGACAATATAAAATGGTATGGGTCTAATTTGCTCCAATTAGAAGTTTGTGGTGCTAATTTGCACATACAGTCAAAGTGTTGGGGCTGATTTGCTATATTTCCCTTCCACTAACTGGCACCTGCTTGCATTAGGCTTGAACTTTGAGTATAGTGGCTTGTTAATCGCCCCGAGTACTTTGTAACTAAGCAAAGGTATTGTATTTCAGTTTTTGTTGTTGGATAATAACAAACAAGCCCAAGGGAGGCACTAATGAGGTATCTGTTCAAACTTTTCTTGTTTCATTTTGAGTAAGAAGACAAGGATGTACCGATGTATTCAATTTCTTCCACTTAGAAAGGGTACTGGTACAAATTTGGAAAGAGAGAGTGTTGGAAAATGAAAGCTGTTTCCTAGAAGCAAAACTAATGGGCAAGAAAGCTGTATTGTATGCCTATACGAATATACGATGGATAACACACTTTAATCTAAAGATTGATGCATCCATTCTGATATTTGGGTAAAAGCCAAATGCAAAAGCCGTTTGTTTTGTAAAGAAATATGGTCCTTGACTCCTTGCTGTTGAGTTACATGGTTTCCTTTACATGGTGGCTGAACAACTGATGCAACATTGTTTTGTTGATAGCTTTCTCACTGGGAAACACAATGTAAGGTTCAGCTACGGTTATTCTACTTTCAAGGGTAAACGAGGCTCAATGGAAGATTATTTTGAGACGAAGATATCTGAAGTTGGTGGTCAGATGGTTGCATTTTTTGGTGTTTTTGATGGTAAGTTGGAACCACATTAAGTACCCAGATAGTAATATTAAGGTCTCTGCTACTATACAGATTTTCCATTTGCTGTAATTGTTAATGCAAACATCAATCGTCTTGTCTTCCTTCTGTGAGGAGATAGTTTTCTCAATGGTTGCCTGAACAAGTTACTTAATCCAAGATTCTGGAAAGTTGTGAAATCTTGTATACAATTTTTTTTTTTATTATTATTTTATTTATTTTAATTAAGTATTTACTGCTCCATGTTTAGGTCATGGAGGTCCCAGAACTGCTGAATATCTTAAGAACAACCTTTTCAATAATTTATGCAGCCATCCAGATTTTATCACAGATACGAAGTCAGCTATTGGTATGAATTTGCTTAACATATTTTTTGTCGATGTCTTTATCTGCCTACTTTCGTTATGTATATCCATCATGGATCACTTGTAATAGAAGCTGTCGTCCCTTTCTTCTTCATATTGTAGTTGAAGCATTTAAACAAACAGATGCCGACTTCCTCAGTCAAGATAAAGGACGGCAAAAAGATGCAGGATCAACTGCATCAACTGCGTTGTTGTTTGGTGACCGCTTGGTGGTTGCCAATGTGGGTGATTCCAGAGTAGTTGCCTGCAGAGATGGATCCGGTAAGTTTAACGCCTAATGTGAATATATGTCAATTCTTCTGCAAGATATAAAACAAAACAAACATATAGGTGATCGAAGGTTATTTGAAATTAAGATGCTGGTTGGCTTCTTGTTTGGCACATTGGTCCGAACTGGATGGGCCAATCAACAGGGTCAAAGTTAAGTGGACAAGATAACAAATGTGTTTAAACCTCACCCCGCACCCTTGCCAATACATTTAATTATGTGAGAAAAGATGGTGGCGATGAGATTCTTGATTTTGATAAAAGTTGTACATAGTGCACAAAGCTCCCGCTACCTAGGCGTAGGGTATGGGGCAGGTCCAAATGTAAGCAGCCTTACGCCCTTACCCTTATTTTCATAAAGAGGCTGATTCTTGGAATCAAACCCGTGACCTAGTGGACAGGAGTAGACACTTGACCATCGCGCCAAGGCACGAACTTCGAATTCTTGATTTTGATACAGTTGTAGATTTATTGAAAAGACAACATAGTTAAAGAGAGAAGATGGTGGCAATATGCGTACCAAAATGTACAATAAATTTAGAATGCTAAAAGCTTTATGTATTGGAAATATTAATAAGAACAGTCCCAGCTCTAGTCAATCTTCTGTAAAAGGATTCAACTATTGATTAACTTGCCAGTCCCTTCTTTCTGGGGTTTCTTCTACCCTTGGAGCGTGGTCATATCCCAAAACTGACTGTTGTTCCGCTTCTTGCTCCAAAATGAGGAAATTCAGGGAACAATAATCTACATGTGGGACAACAAGCCCATTTCAAAATTATTTGTTTGCAGTAGCCTTTTTTTTTTTTTTTTGCTATTCAGGTAGTTCATTTCTCATCCTCATTGTCTCCTTCACATCCCACTTTCTTCCGTGTTACTAACTTACTACGAACGTTTCTTTTATTTTCTTTTGCAATTTCAAGGTAAGGCCTTAATTAGTGGTTCAAACAACTAAATCCACTCAACCTGGTTCTTCCTCTAATTCTTGGGCATAAAATTAGTAAATGTGACGTGTAATCGTAACATTACCACTGAATTGAGAACGGCTAGACGTGGATCATATTTTGTACAGAAGTTCTGCAGGTGCTCATTATGGTGGTATGTAAGTATAAAAAGTTTTATAATTTTGCAATTAAGTGAACATGGGAGGGGGGGGGGGGGGGGGTTAATAGAATTTAGGATTAAAATTTAATTGGGTCTGAGTAAAATTAGGTGAATTTGTGCGATCCCTGGTCAGATTTTCAGCTTCCTCTTGCTAAATCCCAGAAAGAGAAAATCAGGTTCCAATGTAAATTAACCACAGTGCGTTTGAAGGGGGGGGGGGGGGGGGGGGGTTGCTGCCCGTATTGGGTCTGGCTCCTCCCCCTAAGGCCCCTGAAAAACAAACAGAGGAAAAGACTAAAAAGAAGATGAAAGAAATAGGATGAGAGAAGAAGGATGGGTAAATATATTTGGAGAGAAAGATGATTAATAAGCTTTTCTTTTTAATTTATTTTATGACATTCAATTACAAAAAAAAAAAAAAAAAAAAAAAACACTGGGTTTGCAGGTCACAGGTCGCCGGTCACTGACTCATTGGGACCTCTAGCAAAAGGAACCCCTTAAAGTTGGGGCTGTGTTGAGTTAATCAACAGTTGGACCCTTTTAAAGAAGAATGGCCATAGTTGGGACCGTTCTTACAACTTTTCCTTATTTATTTGTCTGGGAGCTTATTATGCATTTATGCAAAAGCTTCTTAACTCCAAGATTTATATCCTATACATTGGACTCGTGTGTTCTCTTTTTATCTATTTTTTTTCTTTACACAAGGAGAAGGGGGGTCTAAAGATAAAAAGATTGCATGTAAAATAGAATAGACATAAGGAATAATGTCTTGATGTTTCTTTGCTTTGTTTATAGTTGAAAGGATTAGGAATCCTGTGAATCAACAATAGCAATATCCAATATAGAGCCATAAAGGCTACTTTATTCACAAATGCTTATAAATAGAAGTGAATGATCCTTGCTGTTCGTGGAATTGCAGTTAAACTTAAATGCTCAAGTAACTGGAAATTGATTCTACCATTAATCTTACCTTAGATGTGATATATTTACTTGTTTTGGGAAATAATGTTCAGAAGGAAGAGGTAAGTTACTGATGATCTCCGTATTCACTGTGTTTGAGTGCAGCTATTCCATTGTCAATAGACCACAAGCCTGATAGAACAGATGAGCGTCAAAGAATCGAAGATGCTGGAGGATTTGTAATTTGGGCTGGTAATACCATCGATTTTCACAATGTAATAGTAGTTCTTTTGAATTTAAAAAAGAAAAAAAACAGTGTGCCCACTTCTAACTGGTGATAATTCAACTAAATATTGGGTACTTGATAAAGGAACATATTTGCATGTGATTTCAAATTTGGCCTCTAATCGGCATTTGCAAATGTGATTCCTATTCTTTCTTATGTGTTCCATTTAATCAGAGTTCGTAAGAATGTGGTTGGTAGCAGCATTGTGTCTAAGATGCTCAGAGTTAGTATCTTAGGTACACGAGTATTTACTCAATATGTTTTAAAAAGTTTATATTTTTCTCTTAAAAATTGGGTTATTGGAGGGAAGCTATCCTTATTGTGACATGTAGAATCTACTTTTTGGCAGAACTTCGCCAGAACTCAAAGTGGACCCCACGGTAACCCAGGGTTTTGGGATGTGCTAAATCTGACTGATTTAAATCTAGGGATAATGTTGTTCTTCATCTTGTCAAGAAGTTATGCTAACCCTGAAAAAGGTTTTCTTTTAAATATCAATAAAATGAAAGAGGCTTCATAGGCTGATAGGCTGTTTTATGTTAATGTATTTTTTCTTCTTCTTTTCTTCTGTGATTAATGTATTCTTAGTACTTTTATAGACTATTTGAGGCCTTTGTTTAAAGTAGTGGACCTTCTGATGGGAATTATGGGATGTTGAACCCTCGTAATTTCTAAGTCCTATTTGAAATTGTGTAGAATTGGATTAGACTGCAAATCTGTTTTGTTGTTAAGCAACACAATGTATTCATTAGTAATGGTCAACTCCTGCTTTAACCTTTACTTTCTTTTAACTACACTAGGTACATGGAGAGTTGGAGGAGTTCTGGCAGTTTCACGAGCATTTGGGGACAAATTACTCAAACAATTTGTGACAGCTGAACCTGAAATTGAGGTAATCAGTTTTACTTGAGAGTTGAGAAAATCTCTTCAGTTTCACCCTTTTCATTTATCCTGCAACTAACCTTGCCAAGACGATATAAAGTTGAGACGTCCTAGCTAGGATCCCCCACCTGCAACTGTGTTGCACATGACCTACTTCGCTAGATGGCTTACTAAGAAATAGGGGAAATAGTGAAAATTCTACCGTCATGATTCCTGTATATGATCTTCACTCTTGTGTTCTCTTTCATAAGACAGTTGATAGTTGGCCTTTTATGAATGATCGTAAATAAAGTCATTGTTTTATTTTGGTTGGTTAGGTTTTCCAATATTTGACGTAGCTATTGTCATGAATGTTTTATCTTGTCTGTGTAGTTCACTCTTGTTTCTTATTATTTAAAATGTTCAGGAACAAGAGATCGATGGTGTGGAATTCATCATTATTGCAAGTGATGGGCTATGGAATGTCCTTTCAAATAAGGCAAGTCATATCAAATTACACAGTTAGCATTGTACATTCCAGAGATAAATTGTTAGGATGTTGTGATATTTTGTCTTTTTTGGGTAATCATTGCACCACCGAGCCCAATCCAGCTCGGGCCAGGTTCCATGCACTGATCTTGCCACAAACCTCCATTCCAGGGGCATTGATCTTGCCACAATCTGTCATTATTCTTGCCTGTTTCTAACGATTTATTTGAATGCAATCTACTGTTTGATATGAAGTGTTATTTTTGTAGTAGTTATTTAGGAACTTCTACTTCATAATTTGAATATATGAATGTTGAAGCAGGGAGCTTAGTTTATTTACAATCCTAAACTGGTTTACATTTGTGGGCTTTATGAGAAAAGAAATGGTGTTGGAATTTAAAGGGTGTGATGCACTCAGATCCCCTGTCATTGAAGAAGCAAAGTGAAGTGTAAATGTCTGGGGTCTGGCTTGGACAAAATCTTTGGTAAACACGATGGAGAAGAATTACGCACCATCTGCAAGTTTTGACAATTTGACATGCTTTTTGTTGGGGTATAGTGAGGATGAAGAAGACCTTTGTCTATCATAATGTGAATTTGGCTGAAGTTGCAGTTAGCCCCTAGATTTGTGTTAGTATTTGAAATGATGATAATAGTTTCAAGATCTTGTCTAAGACGAAAGTTCTGTTTGGGAATGTGGAGACATTAGCATGCTTTAATGTGGGTTTTAGAAAAGTATCCGATGTCATTTAAAGGAAACACTTTATAAGGGCAAAACGGCGGTGTATCAGGCCCCATTCTGATGTCGTTTGAGAATATCTGATGCAAACTAACAATGTGTAGGATGGAATCTTATCATCTCTATTAGTATTGTGTAAAGGCAGTTTTAGTTTACTAGTGACAAGTTTAAAAGTAATGTCCCCAACAAACTCTCCCTTCTTTTGAATTGCTATGCTAATAAACAGGTTGGTTTCAGAGTTAAGACCTTATCATGGTCTCCCACTGACTTTCTGCAAATTAGGAGTGCACAATTTATAACTGTTCTTCACTTGTTTTCCTTCTTTTGTTTTGCTTCTTTAGTTTTTACAGTCTTCTTTCAGTTTTATAACTGAACATGGATGCACAATTTACACCTTCAGGATGCTGTTTCACTTGTGCAAGACATTAAGGATGCTGAAGCCGCTTCAAGAAGACTTACCGAGGAGGCTTTTACAAGAGGGAGCTCTGATAACATTACCTGCCTTGTTGTTAGATTTGAAAATGAACATCAAAACGAAGATTCTCAGTAGAATTAAAAATGATCTTTGTTCAAGCACTTGGTACTTTATTACGGTGCAGGGTTTGAAGGGTGGCAGACGAACACCTGAAGCCTGAAATAGACATTCTTTAGATTCACCATTCTTTCAACATTAGAATTGATAGAGCACTAGTCAGTACTCAGTAGTTCAGTAATCAGGCCGGGTTTCATGGTGTTGTGTATCGTTTTGTCTGTTGTTTCGTTGTTAATCTATTGCATCCCTGTAATTTCACGTCATTTACGGCCTTTTTTTTTGCCCGGAATCTAGTTCTGGGTTTCTGGACCTGTTAATGAGGGCTTGTAATAATAGTTGCCCTCGATAGTCTCGGTTACATTGCAGAAGACTGAGAAGAAGATGATGATGATGATGATGATGATGATGATGGTGATGTAACAATCTTCTCCTGTTTTCATGAATGAGAAGAAAACTTATATACTGTAATACTTCTGTGCAACATATAAGTGCTTTTATACTCTGATAATTATGTGTTTATGACATTCGACATTTTGTGGTTTCTTTCCTCTAACTATTGTTCTTGACTGCTTGGTATCAGGGAGTTGTGGGTTGAGGTTTCTGGTAGAAAATTTCTGTCTGTTTATGACTGTGTTAGTAGAACTTGTATTAGGGTTTCAGTTCGAAAGTCGATCCCTTTTCTCTTCTTCTCACTTGTCATTGCTTTGTTTTTAGAACACACTGGTTGTGTTGTTTGATTTGTCACAATAAGTATACGGTTAATGACGCGTCATTAGTCTATCTAATATATGGAATTTGAAAACTAGGCTAATGGAGGATTGATGGCGCGTCATTAGTAAGAATATTTTGGGTATTAAGTCATTTATGAGGGGCTTTTGGTGAATTTTTAAAAGTCGATAGGCATCTGGTGAATTATGCCAGAACTCAGGGTATTCCATAAAATAACGGATAAGTATCTTTTGAAAATATCAATCTGGAAATTGGAAGAACTTTGACACTAAGCAGACGTTAAGCCCATATATTCTGATATGCATGGGCGGAACTAAGGGGGGCTGGCTGGGGCCATGGCCCCCCTATGATATGTTCAAAAATTAAATATGCATTATAAAACTCATGTCTAATATAGTTCAAGTGGTAAATTTACCTTGAAAGTCAGAGGTTGGTGAAGGTTCAAGGTTAAAATCTAATTTCCCTTACTTTTTTACTATTTGTATTATATTGTTATGTATTCAGTACGACAAATAAAATGTATACATCTTCCAAACCAACATGACGGCCATGTGAAAGAGTTTTTTCCATAAGCATTCAAAAATTCAAGTGTCATGTGAAAGTAACGACTGAGTTGAGATCGGAGATTTAAAAATCTTACACAATAAAAATTACTTCATTCTTTTCATAATACTCACAACAGTTTGACTTTTGTACAACCCGATATACCAAAAAATGCACCAACCAAGAACAAAATTAAAAAATAATTAATAACACAAAAAAATAGAATGAAACCTGTGCACCGCAAGAGCTTCAAAACTATCTTATTGAATACGGAGTAATATAAGTTGATAAGTTTATGGTTTTGCGTTAGATGAAAAGAAGTGAAAATGGAAGCGGAGTACATTTTCGTTGATGGAGTTCCAAGAAAGGTCGGAGAACATGTTATTTTTTTTTTAAAGAACACGAGAAAGTTGTTATGATTTTTTTTAAAATAAAAAATCAAAGCAGTCGAACTTCCATCAGGCCCTTTCTCCGTATTTACTGTAACGTCTCCAAGGCAAATTATAATTTTGTACAGGTATGAAATAAGATTTTGCGAACAAAGTTTATGCAGTTATGTTGAAGTACATAATGTTTTTAACAGTTTTGTTGGACAATAATTTGAAAGAATAAGTGAATGACTAAAAAAAATGAATTTCATTGTTTTTATTGTACCCGTAAATGGTTTTATTTAATTTGTTTCTTGTAAATTGTTATTCCGTAAATGATTTTATGACAATTTTCTTTAAAAATTAAATGTAAATCCAATATGTTATAAATATATTGTATTGTAGATGCTCATTATACCTTTGACATCCTTATCCTATATAATATATGTATGTGTACATATTATATCTATTGGAATAAGATCATAACCGTCGGTTTCTCTCTTCCTCACTCTCCCTTCACCCTATTTTCATAACATGTTATCAGCACCATTGCTAATCGATGGGATATAACAACGTGAATGACGAACAAAAATCAAAGGAAACTTAAGTATCAAATTGATGGCAAGTTACCTTATGGTAAATTTTTCTTGGAACGAGTCTACAGGTGGGTCTAAGGGGTGAAAGGGGCATGTGGCAGTACGTTATACAATGGATGATGAATGTTTTAGGAAGGGGAAAAAAAAGAAACAGAAAGAAAAAGAAACAGAGAGTGAAAAAAAAAACAGAATAGAGAGTGAGAGAAAAAGTTGTAATTGTAAGTCAGGTACGTAATGGATCTTCTACTATTATTTACATATTGAGATGATGATCTGGCCCCAATTTTACAAAGTTTGATCTAGGTATATTTTGTTTAGCATAATACTTTGAAATAATAATTCATTGATTGATTAATGTCGATCTGATGATTTTACATATCTACATCACAAATCTTATTTACAAAAGTTATACAATAAATATTGTACACCGGAGTAAAAGTTAACTCAAATGCTTAAAAGTTATCTATTTTTAAGTGAATTTTTTTCATTTTAATAAAACTTATTTCTTCAAATTCACTAATAATGTAAAAAATTAATCATTTAACCCTTTAAAATATTTATCTATCAATTTTTTTTACTAATATAAAAGTTAATCAAAACTAGGTTAAAGTTACAAAAAAAATGATTAAAAGTTATTTTAGTGTACAATAAATTTATTGTACACCTTGTGCGTCAAGACCTTTTATAAATAAAAACTCAAGTATTTTGTTTAAAGTTTCAAACTATCAACAATAATATAGACAAAGATTACTACACTAGAAAATAAGGAAAAAAGAAATAAAGATGTGAACATTGAGTTAAAAAGATAAGGAAATTTGGTGAAACACTACCTTTAAGTTTGGTGTTTTGTGAATTGCTACCTTTTTAAAAAGGAAATTATATTTTACTACCTTATAAGTTTGGTTTGTTTGACTAACACTACCCTTTGTCGTTTTTTGTTAATGTTTTACGTCTTTGGACTCCACTACAACGGTTATTTAATATGGCAAATGCACAAAATGACAAATGAACAGAGATATTTAAAAGAAAATAAAAAATACACGCCGGAAAAAATTAACGAAAAACGTCAAATGGTAGTGTTAGTCAAACAAACCAAACTTATAAGGTAGTTAAATTAAAAAAAGTTTTTATAAGGTAGCAATTCACAAAACCACCAAACTTAAAGGTAGTATTTCACAAAATTTCCAAAAGATAAAGGGGTAAACTTTAGTTGTAAAATAAGTTCTACCTTCATTCCTAAAAGTTCTTTACACTTTCCGTTTTAGTCCGTTCCTAAAAGTTTTTTTAGAGCACTCTCAGCAGTGTGGATAATATTAGCTCACGAGCAAAAATACGTGAGGAAAAAAAAAGATCACGGACTACATCAACGAGTAGATGAAAAATTGCTCACAAGCAAATGGAATATTACTCGCGAGGCATTCCAATTTGTAAATTTGCTCGCCAAACAAACCAGCCCCACCACTGATTATTTCAGTGGGAAAGTACCGAAAATCCAGCACAAAACTCTGAAGAAGAGAGCAAGCATTCAACATATGTCAGCCTTGGCCCAATGTCCGCGTGCCAAGTGTCATTTTTATCAACCAATAATTCAAGTAAATTATAATGGCTATTTCGATAAACGGCTATTTTAGCCGAAAATACTTTTAAAATACTTTTAAATTATGAATATAATTGAATAAATACAAAATGGATGGAGTATGTGGGAGATAGATAGTGTGGTGGGGTTTAGTGAATAGTAAAAGTAAAGTGGTGATGAGTTTTTTTTAGTTCATTGGTGGGATGAATTTGTTTTAGAAAAAATTGTTTGTGAGGAAAGTGATGTGGAGGAGTAAGAAAGTGGTATAGAGATAGTGGTGAGAATTTTTTTTCTCCATTGGTGAGAGTGGTCTTACACTCTACTTATTACATTTTTGCTATCATTTGGCCCACCTTAACTTAGCCACTTACAAATAATTACAATACTTTAATATTGTTTTTCATCCACTCACATTATTGGACAATTTTTAGCCTTTTATTTTCCCATTTGATACCCCATCATCAAATATTCACCAAATTCCTTAATTACCGTGTAAATAATAAGCGTAAAGATCATTTAGGAACGAGGTAGTACAATAATAATTCTTATACGTTGTACTCCAATAAATTAAAAAAAATCTTGAGATATTATTATTCGATTAGGGTGGTTAGCACGGATATTAAATCAGTTAAGTATATACCAATTGACTGTTGGTTTAGTGGTGATTGAGGCTGAACTTGGTAGGGAGAACCCGCGTTCGATCCCCCGCAACAACAATTGGGAGGGGAATGGAACATATCCACTCAAAACTCGCCCCGAATTCGAATTAGCCTTAAGGGGGAACCGGATGGTACACCAAAAAATCAGTTAAGTATATAACCGCACCAATTCCCCCACCCTTAAACCCTTTCTACCCCCTCCCTCCAAAAAAAACCCTCACCTATCTCTCTCTTCGCCACCTCCAATGGCGATCGAGAAAAAATCGAAATCAGGTGGATTTAAATTCTGCAATTTTCGCCCTAAAGTTTTCAAAGCAATCAAAAGGAAGGGTTACAAAGTACGAACTCCTATTCAGCGCAAAACTATGCCTCGCCATGGCTCGTACTGGTTCTGGTAAAACGGCGGCATTTCTTATCCCTATGTTGGAGAAATTGAAGCAGCATGTTCCTCAGCACGGTGTTAGGGCTTTGATTTTGTCTCCTACTAGGGATTTGGCTCTTCAGACTATGAAACTTTGCAAGGAGTTGGGCCATTACACAGGTTGTTTTTTCTATCATTTTGATTTTTTCTGTTTTGAATAATCAATGTTTGATTTTTGGCAATTTTAGTTGATTGCATTTTTAGTATGCTCGGTAGTTTGAATAAAAGAGGTGGAACTTTGATTATTGATTTCTCCAGGTAGAACTTTGATTATTGATTTCTGGGGGTTAAGCTTTGATTATTAATTTATGGAGGGTGAACATTGATTATTAATTTCTGTAGGTCGAACTTTAGTTATTGATTTCTGGAGGTCGAACTTTAGTTATTGATTTCAGGAGGTCGAACTTTGTTGATTTCTCTAATTTTGATTATAGATTTTTCATGGGGAAACTCTGATTTTAAAGCTCTAGAGGTTAAATTTTGATTATTGATTTCTCAAGTGAAAACTTTATTAAGCTCGACGTTGAACTTTGATTACTGATTTCTTGAGGTAGAATCTTTAACTATTAAGCTTTCAGGGTCGAATTTTAATTACTTATTTCTTGAGGTGGAAACTTTAATTATTAATCTCTAGGGTAGAACTTTGATTATTAAGCTCTAATGGTCAAATTTTGATTATTGATTTCTTGAGGTGAAAACTTTGCCTATTAATATCCTGAAGTCGAGCTGCTTGATCCATATTGATGAATAGGTTACGAAAATCTACTAAAGTAGAGTTGAATGTGAAGCTAACAATGTAGTTCTCATAATAATGTGGGTGGCTTACAATATGAAATGAAGTGAGTAGTTCATTCTTTTTGTGACAAAGTGAGACCTTCAAAAGTAAAATTCTGCAATTGTTGGTGGATGTTCTTTAACTTAAAGCTAAGGTATCTAAACAGATGAAGTATGTATATTCGTATTTTATAAGAGGAAGGGTGGGGTGTTTGGTGTTAAAAGAAAGCATGTTTGTTATAGTTTGAAGGATTAAAATGAATTGTGTAATTAGAGAGATTTTAGCATTTTAAGCATATTTCTAAAAAATTGTTGTGTTAATTTTTATGCAGATCTCCGTATGAGTCTTCTCGTGGGTGGGGATTCAATGGAAAATCAATTTGAAGAATTGGCTCAAAATCCTGACATCATTATTGCCACACCGGATAGGCTGATGCATCATTTATCCGAGGTAGATGACACGACACTTCGAACAGTGGAATATGTAGTCTTTGATGAAGCCGATACTTTATTTGATTCGGGTTTTGCTGAGCAGTTGCATAAAATTCTAACACAATTGAGTGAGAATCGTCAAACTTTGCTTTTCACTGCAACAATGCCAAGTGCTTTAGCAGAGTTTGCTAAGGCTAGTCTACGAGATCCTCATCTTGTACGCCTAGACGTGGATAAGAAAATCAGTTCAGACTGTTACAGGAAAGGGATGATTGACTTCCGACTAAGATTGATGACTGGATCCTGCACAGTGAAACCGTTAACTAGCCTCGGTGGTGATCCGAGAATTACCCCTCCGATGCTTAAGTCAAATTATGCTGATAGTTCTGTAATAAATGCTTATAAGAATGATTGGGGTGGAATTGCGTACCTTTGGCATTGATGGGGGTCCGTATATATAGACGGGTTACTTGTACGGAGGATCCGGGTTATTACCCGTTGGGTCCGGGTCCTCTCTTTCGGGTCTGACTGATGGTTGACTGATGGTTGATGTCAGAGAGATGCCGGCTGGGATTGTAAACCCAAGGTACCGACTGCACCCTTGGTGCTTCTTATGAATATATGCGTATGTTTACAGCTGTTATGGGTTGTCCTACCGGCATGCCGGTAGGGCTTCCCGTACAACTGTAAATGTGTCTTCTTCACTTTGAACCAGGAAGAGAAACAAGCAGCATTAGTGTATTTGATTAGGGAAGTAATCAATCCTAATGAGCAAACATTAATCTTTGTTTCTACCAAACAGCATACAGAGTTTCTCAAAGTGTTGCTTTCATTAGAGGGTATTGAGTCTGATGTTTGCTATGGTTATATGGACATAGAAGCTCACAAAATCAGCATTTCAAAGTTCAGATCAGGAGAAACTAAGATGCTAATTGTTACAGATATGGCTTTTAGAGGTATGGATATTCCTTTGCTTGATAATGTAATTAATTGGGATTTTCCTTCAAATCCGAAAATGTTTGTGCGCCGTGTTGGAAGAGTAGCTAGGAATGGTCGAACTGGTACAGCGTACTCTTTTGTGACACCTGATGACCTGCCGTATGTTTTGGATGTTCATCTCTTTTTGTCACAACCCATCTGGCCCGCCCCATCGGAGGAGGAGGATATAGATAAAATCGAACAAGATATGGCCAACGGTGTGACTGTATATAGGCGGTTTCCTCAGACTGATATAGATCTTCTTCAAGATAAAGTTCGGGATGATATTTACTCATCTGCAGATTTATATGCTTTGCAGAAGTCTTGTATTAATGCATTTCTTGAGTATGAAAGGTCGAAACCTGCACCGTCATTGGCATCAATTCAGAGGGCAAAAGAGTTATCCTGTGAAGGTTTGCATCCTATGTGTATGGCAAGGCAATGAGCCTGAAATCTTTCAGGTCGGTATAGATTCACCATTCTTTTAAACCTACCATTCCTACCAATGATGTCTTGCCTAGTGGTTAAGACTTTTAAACATACCAATGATGTCTTGGCCTAGTGGTTAAGACTGAGGGTCTGATTTCGAACATTGAATTGTTCAGTAGTCAGGGCGGATATTGTCTTGTTTTATCATTCACATTTTTTTATTTCTGATATTTATAGATATGTTATAAATATTTTACAAAATAGTTAATACGTATTACTCCTTTTGTTTTATAACGTTTATCACTTTACTTTTGACAAGTATTCACCAAATCTAAATTGACTTTCATTTGTGTTCTATTCTTGATATGCATTTTCATAATATCAATTGTCAATCGAAACAGATAAAATGTATATTGTTTATAAAATGTATATTGTTTAAATTTATGGATGATAATTGTAATTCAAATTCGGCCCTCGGCGGAATCAATTTCTAGCTTCGTCCCTGTAGCCCCGAGTTTTGAATTAATTTACCAATACCCATCGTGTTTTTATACGGAGTAACACATAAGATATCTCTAAAACAAAAAATACACCAAATATAGTGATGTCATCACCCCATTGTCAACCAATTAATGGCTAATTAATCCACCAACCCCTAATTAACCACTAAAAAAACCCACCCTTTAACAAACCTAATTAACCCATCCATTAACCCACTAACCCACCAATTTCTTTTTCTTTTCTCTATCCCCTTCCTTCTTCCATTAACCCATCACCGTCCTGCAACCACAACAACCACCACCCTGCAACCACCACCTTCATTGTCGATGTACCACCAGAGGCGTCCTCTCAGCCTCCCCTCTCTCTTTCCACGTCTCTTTCTCCCCTTTTCGCCGACCATTGACACCGAGCAACCCTCTTATCCTCCCTCCTCCTTCGTGGCTCTGCTCTCCCTTCTACACCTTGCTTCTCCTTTATCTTCCTCCTTTTGAAATCAACCAACAATACTAAGAAATTATTGTTAAATTCACTCATTAAAAGAAAAAAAAGGTGATGAATTAGACAAACAATCACTCAGCTAAAACCACCACAACAAGCAAGAATTTGAACATCTATCAACATATTAGTATATCAAATATTTTGGCCAAATTAGCATATCAAACATATAAAATATGTAATACATAGTATGACGAAAATTGCATCCCCTGAATTAGATGAGTAGATTTATAATTATGAAGTAACTTTTGGGAACGAAATATTCCTGTGAAATATATTACTCTCTCCATTCCTTTTTTATCTTCCTGTTTCTATAAATGTCGTTCCTATTTGATCTTCCTGTTTCTATTTTTGGACATTACTTTTTACCATAAATTTCCCCACCATCTCTTATTTAATTCATTTATATTTCCCCATTCACCCACTCAACCCCACTTTTATGATATTTTATTACTTTAATAAAAATATCTTCTCTCTCCTTCATTTCTTTATTACTTTTCTTTATTTATTTATTATTTTCTCTTACACTCAATCATTACTCTTACACCCAATCATTACAAGATTCCATTTTCTTATCTTCCACCCCAAACACCAAATAGGAAGATCATTTAAGAATGGAGGGAGTATTAAAAACATAATCAAATAATTTTAGAACATCCGTGCATGCACGAGACCTAATCTAGTTAATTTACATATACATGTTAACATGAAGTCTAAAACAACTACTCCGTAAATCTTTATGCTATATTTTATTTCCTATGGACTATCGGAATAAAATAACAATTAATACATTAGGAAAACTATGAATTAAACAAGATATCATAAGTCTCATGAGTTTAACGAATGGTAAGATGATCAAATTGAAAAAATTACGTGTCATGATAAATGATAGTGTACTGGTGTAGTTGATGACTTAATGAATCTTCTCATTGTTATGGACTACACACATTTTGGTCAAATATTAAGCTGAAAAAGAATCTAGAATTTTAATTATTTGAAGTAGTAACCGGGGGTCCGGGGTATCTCCCGGATCACACACTAATTATGTTGCTAATTGCGGTGCAATTTCAATTATAGAAGCCTTTAGTTAGTGGAGTGTTGCATATAGTTCGAATTTTTTTAGTCATTTCAATTCACTTATAAATTTATATTGATGCACAATTTGACAATAATATGACTTTCATTACATATGCAGTTTAAGAATAAAATTGGTTAACCAACAACATGTAAACTATTTTTTTGAGTAATTTTGCATTATTCGTGTAATTTTTTTATACCTACTTTATTTATGATTTGTAAGAAATTTTTTAAGTTACAATTGTATATTGAGTTACAAAGTCGAAATACATTTTGGAGGAAAAAAACACATTTGATTGCTAAAAAGAGCAACATTATTTTTTTCCTATTATTTTCTCTGTTATTTTCATGATTTTGTGTTTGATGTAAATACATTTCAAGAAAAGATAAATGATTTAATTGGTTAACGAATAAAAATTAAGAAATTGTTTGTTACCATAAATTATTATTCAAATACTACATAAATTTGTGCATTAAAGGTTTTTGCATTCATAAGTACAAATTTTGTCTTTTTTAATTGTTTCAAAGTTATAAGTTGTGTCATTAATTGGAGTGATGGTTAAAACTTTGCACTAACATATACACAGTAAGAGGTAATGGGTTCAAAAATTGATAACAACTATTTTTTATGAGGACACAATAAACGATGTGTGCGCATGACATGACTGTTTACGCCATATCACTTACCAAGTCATTACGACACATGAAGAGATGTCATGATAGAATGCCTTAGAGTTTTAATATATACTTAGATGTAATGATATAAGTGTATGACATAACTCAATGTGGACTTTTATCGATTATTAATCTCTTGTTTGGAAATTAATATAATTTCACAATGAAAATACCACTCTTGTCCACAATACACAGAATAACTCATTATTTAGAGGATGTTTGGAAAACGTTGTAGCAAATTTTTGGGTCAAACTTTAAAATTTTGACCTTGAACTTTCACTAATTATACAGAGCCATATGAGTCTTTCTAGGTTTTTTATGCTTTCTAGGTTTTTTATGCTTTAAATCATGTTTGGTTAACTGTAAAAAAGTCAAATGAACAATCTCTAAGGGAAAAAGGAAATTGAAATAGTTATTGGCACGGGAAAATCCCTCAATTTACAAATTAATCCTTATAACAATTAAGTAACATATAAAAAGTTATGAAGTCTAAGATTAGTATACATCCATGTTTCCGCTTTGAGTGGATGTAACGGGCCAAAGAAAAGTTATACCATGTCGGGCTCATGTTGATCTTCAATAAATGAGGCATCGCCGTATACATAAACACTAGTTGGTTAAAGTATAAGCAGACCGCCCCATCATGCTCGTCGGTGTGCCTTTCATGCCGTGCCTGACTTGCAACGGGTCAACCATATTACGCTAAACCGGCCCGCCCGACCCCGACCCACGCCCAAGCTCTTGCAGTCCGCGAAACAAACGACTGCTTATAACCGCACCAGTTCTCCCACCCTAAAACCCCTTCTCAGTTTCTCCCCTTCCCTCCTAAAACCCTTGACCTTTCTCTCTCTTCGCCACCCTCCAATGGCGAACAACCGCACCGGAGGTTTCCTACTAAGCTCTCAATCGGAGCTAATACACAAAGAGAAGAAGGAGAAGAAATCGAAATCAGGTGGATTTAAATCCTACAATATTCGCCTTAATGTTTTCAAAGCAATCAAAAGGAAGGGTTACAAAGTACCAACCCCAATTCAGCGCAAAACTATGCCTGTCATTCTCGCTGGCGCCAATGTCGTCGCCGTGGCTCGTACTGGTTCTGGGAAAACGACGGCGTTTCTTATCCCTATGTGGAGAAATTGAAGCAGCATGTTCCTCAGCACGGTGTTAGGGCTTTGATTTTGTCTCCTACTAGGGATTTGGCTCTTCAGACTATGAAACTTTGCAAGAAGTTGGGCCATTACACAGGTTGTTTTTTCTATCCTTTTGATTTATTCTGCTTTGTATAATTAATGTGTGATTTTTGGCCATTTTAGTTGAGTGCATTTTTAGTGTAGGGATGAGGTGGAATTTTGATTATTGATTTCTGGAGGTTAAGCTTTGATTATTAAATTTTTTATTTCTGGAGGCCGAACGTTATTGATTTCTGAAGGTCGAACTTTGGTTATTGATTTCTGGAGGTCGAACTTTGGTTATTGATTTCAGGAGGTCTAACTTTGTTGGTTTTTCTGAGGTGGAAAATTTGATTATTAGAGAGGTCGAATTTTGATTATAGATTTCTCATGGGGAAACTTTGATTTTAAAGTTCTAGAGGTTAAATTTTGATTATTGATTTCTCATGTGGAAACTTTGATTATTGATTTCTTGAGGTCGAACTTTGATTATTGATTTCAGGAGGTCTAACTTTGATTATTGATTTCTGGAGGTCGAACTTTGATTATTGATTTCTGGAGGTTGAACTTTGGTTATTGATTTCAGGAGGTCTAACTTTGTTGGTTTTTCTGAGGTGGAAATTTTGATTATTAGAGAGGTCGAATTTTGATTATAGATTTCTCATGGGGAAACTTTGATTTTAAAGTTCTAGAGGTTAAATTTTGATTATTGATTTCTCATGTGGAAACTTAGATTATTGATTTCTTGAGGTCGAACTTTGATTATTGATTTCTTGAGGTGGAATCTTTAAAGTATTAAGCTTTGAGGGTCGAATTTTAATTACATATTTCTTTAGGTGGAAACTTTAATTATTAATATTAAGCTCTAGGGTTGAACTTTGATTATTAAGCTCTAATGCTCAAACTTTGATTATTGATTTCATGAGGTGAAAACTTTGCTTATTAATCCTAGAGGTCGAACTTTGATTAGAGGTGGAGACTTTTATTATTTTATTTCTTGAAGTTGAGCTGCTTGATCCAATGATCCATATTGATGAATAGGTTATGAAAATCTATTGAAGTGGTGTTGAATGTGAAGCTAACAATGTAGTTCTTATAATAATGTGGGTGGCTTATAATATGAAATGGAGTGAGTATTTCATTCTTTTTTTGAAAAAGTGAGACCTTCAAAAGTAAAATTAAGCTAAGGTATCTAAACAGATGAAGTATGTATTTGTATTCCTATTTTATCAGAGGTAAGGGAGGGGGGTTGGTGTAAAAGAAAGCATGTTTGTTATAGTCTGAAGGATTGAAATGAATTGTGTAATTAGAGAGATTTTAGCATTTTAAGCATATTTCTAAATAATTATTGTGTTAACTTTTATGCAGATCTTCGTATCAGTCTTCTAGTTGGTGGGGATTCAATGGAAAACCAATTCGAAAAATTAGCTCAAAATCCTGACATCATTATCGCCACACCGGATAAGCTGATGCATCATTTGTCCAAGGTAGATGACATGAAACTTCGAACAGTGGAATATGTAGTCTTTGATGAAGCGGATACTTTATTTGATTCGGGTTTTACTGAGCAGTTGCATAAAATTCTAACACAGTTGAATGAGAGTCGTCAAACTTTGCTTTTCACTGCAACAATGCCAAGTGCTTTAACAGAGTTTGCTAAGGCTAGTCTACGAGATCCTCATCTTGTACGCCTAGACGTGGATAAGAAAATCAGTTCAGACTGTAAATGTGTTTTCTTCACGTTGAACCAGGAAGAAAAACAAGCAGCATTACTGTATTTGATTAGGGAAGTAATCAGTCCTAATCAGAAAACCTTAATCTTTGTTTCCACTAAACACCATGCAGAGTTTCTCAGAGTGTTGCTTTCATTGGAGGGTATTGAGTCTAGTGTTTGCTATGGTGATATGGACCGAGAAACTCACGAAATTAGCATCTCAAAGTTCAGATCAGGAGAAATAAAGACACTAATTGTTACAGATGTGGCTTTTAGAGGTATGGATATTCCTTTGCTTGATAATGTAATTAATTGGGATTTTCCTTCAAATCCGAAAATGTTTGTGCACCGTGTTGGAAGAGTAGCTAGCAGGGGCGGCGGAGAAGGGGTGCGAGTGGGGCGATCGCACAGGGCCCCCCGATAAAAAGGGCCCCCTAAATTAAGTATATATAGTATTAAGGTGCATATAACAAACAGAAGTTAACTTGACTTAGTGGTAGGTGCTGAATGATACCACGCAAATGGTCGGGGTTCGATTCCCTCTTAAGCATGTTTGGGCGTGCTTTTTTGAAATAAAAGCAGTCAATTAGTCAATTGAGCCCATTAATACTTTGTCCTTCTCTTTTCTCTTTAATTTTGGGGTTTTTTTCCCTTAATGTTTCCTCCTGTTTTGTTTCTTTTTCCTATATTTTTATATCCATCCTAATTTCTAGAATTCAATACTTCATAACAATGTATAAATTTTATTTTTGAGGGATAACATTATATATGAATTCACTGTCTCGTAGTAAATAATGCAAATATTTTATTCTTTTTAAGTTCTTTTTTTAAAATAATAATTTTTATTTTTCAATTGATTGATCTTTTTCCCTAGTGCTACGTACTAATACAATCAAAGAAATTGTTCCCGTATTATTTTGAACTAAATATTATTAACGTATGTTGAATCGTGAAAAGGGGCCCAATTTTATAAAACCGCACAGGGCCCCCAATTTCTTTGCCACGCCCCTGGTAGCTAGGAATGGTCGGACTGGTACAGCCTACTCTTTTGTCACCCCTAAAGATCTGCCTTATGTTTTGGATCTTCATCTCTTTTTGTCAAAACCCATTTGGCCCGCCCCGTCCAAGGAGGAGGAGGTTATAAATGATATGGCCAACGGTGTGACTGTTTATGGGCGGTTTCCTCAGACTGTTATAGATCTTGTTCAAGATAAAGTTCGGGTTAATATTGATTCATCTGCAGATTTATATGATCTGCAGAAGTCTTGTATTAATGCATTTCGTGAGTATGAATGGTCGAATCCTGCACCGTCGTTGGCATTAATTCGGAGGGCAGAAGAGTTATCCGGTGAAGGTTTGCATCCTATGTTCAATGGTGTGTTGCAACGCAATGAGCTGGGTTGTTTAGCATGGTAAAAAAACAAATTTTTTTTTTTTTAGGTGGTAAAATACAAGTTTAAGTTTTTTAGATGGTAATTTTTTTTTTTTCGGTTTTTTGTAGGTGGTAATTTTTTTTCCTAAAAATAAATCTTTTGCTCACGCAGTACATATGGACCACCAAGTGGTTAAGCCCTAATTAAGGCCTAAACAAGCCTTTTTGTGCCTTTGTGGTAGGGTCATTGCCTAGAAACACAGAGTAAGACATGGAATGCTGGTTCACGCATCATCCAATTGGGGTGAAAGCAAACAAAAGGTCTTGCACGTACAAGGTGTACAATAAATTTATTGTACACCAAGATAACTTTTACCCATTTTTTTGTAACTTTAACCTAGTTTTAATTAACTTTTATATTAGTAAAAAAAAGTTGATAGAAATGATTAAATGATTAATTTTATACATTACTAGTGGTTTTGAAGAAATATGTTTTTACTGAAATGAAAAAATTTATCACTAAAAATAGATAACTTTTACACATATAAGCTAAACTTTTAAACATTTTGAGTTAACTTTTACTTCGGTGTAAATAACACACCCTTTGTAAATAAGAATTTGTGGAAACCAACTATTTATTCCAGGAATTTCTGAACCAACAGTTTCTTATACAATCATATGAGAACTGTGAGATTGTCGATAACATTTTAGAGAAATGAAATTTTGAGTAAAAGAATGTGTTATAACCAATCACGTGTCGCGAAAGATTGAGAGCAAACCCTTTAAATATAATGCAGAACAAACATTAAAATACCAACAATAAAGAGAGACAAGTGTTTATGAGGAACCTAAAATAATGTTGTATTATAATGTTCCTACAAAATAACACAATAACCCTCTTTTATGATTCCTTTTACCAATTGTTTCCCCACTTTATTTTCTAGTTAAGCCTGAACCTTCCTTTTTTATGCTAAACTCAGAACCCCTTGTGTACCCCTCATTACATTACTTGTCCCACCATAATCTATGTGATTTCCTAATTACATATCCTTAATAAACAAATTAATTAAGCAAACAATAACTTGCATCTAATACTGTTGTACGCCCAAACAATATTGCTTCCATATATGTTGACTTGCTTCATAATGATTCCCAACTAGCTAGCTCTTTGTCCACCGCAAAGCTATGTGTGATGCAACCAACCTTCGATTTATTGCTTGCTTCTTTTGACATATAAACGGACTTAACTTCGTTTCTCGTATTGTCGTCTGTTTAATTGAGTTGCGTTTAATTTTTATCAGAATGATATAGTTATAAAACAATAAGCTTTGAAGGCCACGATCTGAACCCGACAACTTTTACCAATAGACCCAACCTGTCGTGGGTCAACCCATAATCCATCCGGTGACCTAATTTCACACCTAGACCCGCAACCAGTTCTTGCATACCAAACACTAACAAGTCGTGACCAAAGATGCTCCAATTGAGAACATAACAGGTGAGCCAAAAACAAAAATAATGGTACAGTCATACAACGATACGATCCCAGAACCAACTAATACACCATACGAACTCTCTTCACATTTCCAAAAACTCATTAATTCGATATATGTACGTATTATGTGACAAACAAAATCCAAGAATTGAGAACAAAACAC
Source organism: Spinacia oleracea (assembly GCF_020520425.1). NCBI lineage: Eukaryota > Viridiplantae > Streptophyta > Magnoliopsida > Caryophyllales > Amaranthaceae > Spinacia > Spinacia oleracea. Next base: position 109,833,798 of record NC_079488.1, read on the forward strand.
AATCGCTTCACACAAATTCTACAAACTGACATAATTAAGAATTATACTCCGTACAAATTAACTTGATTCGAACGTGGAATTTCATTACATTCAAACTCGACATAACAATATAACATAGCCAAAAAAAAAAAAACAATTAATTACCGACTAACAAACCAAATTATGTGTTTGAAATTGAACCAACTTTCTTAACGGTTGTGTAGTGGAGTATATTCATTCCGATGGCGGCAACTCAAAACGACATAATGGGCAAAATCGATTGGTTAACAACCACTCGTCGGCGCAATTTGGGTGAAAATAATGGCCGCACGGAAGAATCTTAAGATCGTCACCTTTCTCCCAACCTTCTAAACAAACTGAACAACGATCATCGTGTTTCACCAACTTCTCATCGGCCTTCTTTATTTCCAGATTTTCGACCGTTGTTCGATCTGCAGGTTCAAAACCGAGTACGTTTTCGACGACGGGGAAATCTTCATTAGTGCCCGCGTTATTATTAGCCCATGAGTTAAACCTTTCCACTGCCCTATCGTTAAAGTCCGACATCCACGTGTCTCCTCTTTGCGCCGCCGGCAAGGGGTAGCCGTAAAGTAGCTGCGGGGATTGCACACATGAGTACGACGACATCATGATCATCTCCGGCGGCGGCGGGATGGTTGTGAACTGCGATGGTGGCATGGTTGTGAACTGCGACGGTGGCATGGTTGTAAACTGCGACGGTGGCATGGTTGTGAACTGCGACGACGGTTGATATGCGAATGGAGGAAGGGTTGTGAACGGTAGCGGTTGATACGTGACTGGGAAGGGAGGCATAGTCGCGAACTGATAGCCGTAAGGGAAAGACATGATTATTACGACTGAAAGTATACGGAGTTTAAAGGCTCTTTGTATTTGCAGTACTTGTTTTGTATGGAATATTGAATAGATTAAACCTATATTTATACGACGTAATTAACACTCATCCGGATTGTATTCGGTTTTAATTTTTTTTGGTATATTTTTATTTCCTAAATTAATTAGTACTCCTTTTTCCTAGTGATTTAGGGACTTTCCTTTTTGTTACTTTCTCCTGAATTTGTTTTCTTGGGTGTCAAGAGAGGACAGAATCCCCGATAAAAAATAAACCAACATACAAAGTGAGGTGTAATTTTTTTTATTTTTTTATTTTTGAGGGAAAGAGGGAGCTAGTATATTAAGTACTGGACAAATTGTCCATCAAAATATAAGGAGCTACATCATAGGGATAAATGAATTTTCCATACACAAATTCTTATTTACAATGGGTGTACAATAAATATTGTACACCAAAGTAAAAGTTAACTCAAAATGCTTAAAAGTTAAGCTTATATATGTAAAAGTTATGTATTTTTTAGTGATAATTTTTTTAATTTTAGTAAAACTTATTTCTTTAAAATGACAAATAATGTATAAAATTAATCATTTAACCCTTTAAAATGTTTATTTATCAACTTTTTTTATTACTAATATAAAAGTTAATCAAAACTAGGTTAAAGTTACAAAAAAATTGAGTAAAAGTTATCTTGGTTTACAATAAATTTATTGTACACCTAGTGCGCACAAGACCTTTTGCTTTCCATATTTGTTCTACTTCAAATGGTACTAGCTTCGCAAGGTGATGAGCTATACTATTCCCATCCCTTTTAACATGCGACCAAACGACAAAATTGTAATTCAAACACATAGCAAAAATATCACTTAAAACAAAATCAAGATCAGTAAGGTAAGTGGCTCCCTTTGAGAGGCGATTTATCAACATTTGACAGTCAGACTCCATTATGGCGTTCTCCACTCCGTACTTCCTACCAAGTCTCGTAGCCTGTAATACCCCGAAATTTTAAACTTGATTTATTAAAATCAAAAATATTTATTAACTTGATTTCGTTTTAAATAATTACGAATAATCGAATTTCATTAATTTAAACATTTTTACGATTTATTTTAAACGATAAATTTATAAACGAAAATTTATTTATTTTTCGTTAACGATATTTTTGTTAAGAATTATTTTAAGTAAACATTTCTATAGTTTCTAAAAATAGCAACAAATTCCAGAATTTTGGCCTAATCTTGTGGAATGACCAAAATACCCTCATGAACAAATTTTCATTTCTTTCTCCTGTTTTTCACGTGAACCAGAGGAAGAAATCATTTTCTTCCTTCCTTCTTCCTTTCCCTCAATCTGGTCTACATTCAATTGGGAAGTTCAAAATGAACTCTTCCTGTTCTTCCAGTACAAATCCAACGACCAGGAAACCAATTCCTCAACCAAAAATCAAAAAATCAAAGAAAAACCAAACTCACTTCAACTCCTCTTTGTTTCCTGTGAAGTCGAACCACCACAACAAACACCACTGCAACCACCGGCCACCACTACTGCCACCTCCGTCCAACATCATACAACCACCCCAACCACCGTCGCTCCCCAGAACCACCGCACGCACCACCGCCTTCCTTCTCCCTCCTCTCGTCACCCTCCCCTGCTCTCCCCTGCTTCCTCCTCCTTCGCCCCACCGCACCAACACCACACCACGCACCACCACCTCCAGCCACCTTCATCCTCTCGCCGACCACCCTCCGCCTCTAGAACTCCGGCGAACCGCCCTCTCCCTTCCCAAAAACCGATCGAAAAACCCACCAAAACTCCCCTGCTTGCTCGCCCCTCTCGTGCCCTTTCTCTGTCTCCCTCGCCGTTCTGCTACCACCAAGAAACCACCACCATCGCCGCCTCACCTCCGGCGCCGCGCCAAACCACCGAGCCACCCAGCCACCTCCCTTCCTCCCTCCTCTATTTCCCCTTATCTTCGTGTTCTCCCCTCCCCTGTTTCGTGTCCTGCTCCCAGAAAACCAAAAACCAATTTTTGGTTTTGGTTATATTATCCTTAAAAAAAACCACAAAATTAAATTGGGCCACACTCATTTGGGCTTTTGGGTAAGAAACCAACATGTTATTTCAGATTGTTCCAATGTATTAGTTCTCATGTTTTAATGAATTTTTATGATATATATATTTACTAATAAATTGTTTAATATTTTTCAGGTTTAATTATCGAATTTAATAAAATAAATTTCTAGCTTTACTTAACAAAAATCGAATTTGTATACTATTTTCATGTAAATCGATTTATATAAATATAATTTGATTAAAATTTCGTTTAATTCTATTTTCATTAAATTATGAAATTATATTTATAAATAAAACCATTATTTATAAAAATTATTATTTAAAAGATGTTTATTTTAAATTATTTATCGATTTAGTACTAATTCAATGATTTAATATTTTGAAAGAAATTGGAATCGGAGCTCAGGACGAACGAACCAAGGAAAATCCTTAGCAGAATCGCGGAACTGAGGTAACGGCTATTGCTAGTACCCACAATCCCCTTATAAATATGATTTGTGAAATTATGACGTTATGATTGAATTTATGAATTTAATGTTTTGATGTGTTTTATGGATTGTGGGAATTAATTATGATTGGTTTGAATTATTCTTTATAATATGATTTGATTGAGTTTTCTCACAAAATGATATTTATGTGATGCCATGAAAGAAATGATATTTTATTGATCCCTGGATCAAAATGATGTTTTATGAGTTAAATGAGTTATGTTATTTCAACTGAAATACAAGCCAAGGCTTAGTAAAAATACATAAAACATGATAAATGAAAGTGAAAGACCTGGTTTGTCTGGCGGTATATAAACTACCATCTTCCTATTTATCGGTCATGCATGCACCACGGACACCTGTCCACCAATGGATTACGAGCCCAGGCTCCCATGGTTTATGAGCCCATGCTCAGGGCCCAGGCCCATGTTGTAACACCCCGACAATTCTCCCTTTTCTAAAGTACTCTTTTAATATAAAACATAGAGAATTATCAAGGCATTATCGCCCGTGTGAAAACGTAACGGCTTATTCAGAATTTTGCAGCGAAAAACATAAAACTAACTTTAGGTTTATAAATAATCGATTACAGGTTTAGTCCCAAAAATCAACCAACGAAAATAAGGAAATATAAATAGCACGACAAGTTTAAAGTCCAAATAAACAAACCCAAGTCAACTTAGCAAATCAAAACTAAATACAAGCTCTCTATTCCCGATCCCAATGATGCAACATCTTCAAACCTGCAGATGGACAATGTTTATTGATCCTTAGAGACTGCTCACCAAAGATTGGGTCATCACAGGATCAATAAGGCATAGCCATGATCAACATGCACAAGCAAAAGCACGTAATCAGCAAAGCTGAGTACTACATACTAAAACAATAATAATCCTAACATGATACTATTAACGAACAACCCTAACATGATACTAATGAACATAAACAAGGGCAGACAAAACATGATAATTTGACGACCATACTTGACTAGACTAGGCTAGACTTACAACAATAATATTATTTTAGTTAAAATGGACAATGGACCGAGTTGACCGTCCGACAGCCTTCACTAAGGAAGACGAGGTACGGGCGCGACTCCGTAACCTCAGAGACCTGCGATATCGAGGAACATTTGAATAAAAATAGGACACGGTGATCAATCCGGTCCGAGATAAAGGCCATGGGCTACCACCATGAACCCCAACTCCTGTTTGTCCGTCACTTTAGACGTGCACAGTCTAAAGCTATTGTTACTCAGTTTCACTTTACATGATTTACAAATTGAGACTCTGTTATGACTCAACAATCACATAAGGCATATAATCCACATTCGTTCACAACTGTTTTTATCTTGGAATTAAGTACGTGATCATAAAGGCATCAATCAAGACTCATTCCAATTTACCCAACCTTTCCTTTAACCATGATCAACCCTGTATATGGGTATAAAGTTTCAACTTACTAAACAAGGTCCTCGGCCCTCATAAAGTAGTGAAAAGCTAAAAAGGGAACAACAATCAACTGATCTGAATCAACATATACAAAGTAATCTAGTGTTCCCAATCAAACATGTTTGCATCAATCATCCATACTAACATGTTATAATTCTCTTAATGCAATATAGGTTCAATACGTCCATCCAACAGTATTAAACATGCAATTTCAACCTGACTAAGTTCGTCGATAATATCAACATCACCAAGTTCAACAATGATATCAACATAGCCAAGTTCAACAAAAAATTCAACATGGTTTCAACAATTAGCACACATTCCAAGCACACAGGTATGTACGTACCTTGTGTAAACAAACTGATAGGCCACTTTAACACTTTCAAAAGTCGCCTAAAGAGAATTCTCCGCCTAAAACAACCAACAAATAATCCCAATCAATCCCTAATAGTTGACAACCATAAGAAAGCATTCTAAATGCATCCTAAACATATTTAGAACCTTCCCCAATATCAAAACTTGAACATTTGATTTCCTAGCATCATAATTATCGAATTCGATGTTTGAAATTCGTTAAAACTTTTTGCAAATATCATACTTAAATTTCAGCAATATAAATTCGTTTCAAACTACTCCAAAATATATCCAACATACTTAAAATCATAAAAATAATAACTTTCATAATTTATAATCATCCTACTATGATTTTAAAACTATTAAAACCTTAAAATTCATGCTTTAATAATTAAAAATCATTATTTCAATGCAATTACATAATCTGAAAATTAACTTTATTATTTAAACATAATGTATAATCTGAAAATATAATTTAATCATAATAACTTATAATTCACATTCAATAAACATGAATTAAATCACTAAACTAATTAAAACCCTAACTTATATATTAATCAACCAAAACTGAAAATAATTAATTTATAACATCAACACCAAATCTGAAAATTATAATTTATCTATAAAGATTAATAATTTAATTCAAGAAACATAAATTCAAATTAATAAACTTAATTAAAACATTTAAATAACTTAGGGTTTAAGAAATAACCAAATGGAGAGAGAACAAGAAGCTGTCGGCGGACAAGGTGGTGCGGCGGCGTGAAGGTGGTCGCGGCTGTGCAGCGGTGAAGGTAGTCACCCTGTGGTGGATGTGCGAGCAAAGGGAACCACGAGTGTGGAGGGTGCTTGCACGAAGGAGAAGGGAGAGAGAAGGGTGGCCGACGGCTGGTGGCACGACAACAGGAGGTCGGGCAGCAGGCAGGAGGTCGACGCAGTGGCTGGTGGCGACGAGGTGGTTGCTGGGGCAATAAATAGAAACAGCCAAGTGAAGAGATTAAAAAAGAACGAGAGAAGAAGAAGAAGAACGAAGAGAGGAGGAGTTACCAGCGGTGCGACTCGCCGGTGGCTGGTGGCCGGAAGTCGGTGCGGCGGCTGGGCATCAGCTACGAACGTGGAGGATGGGTTTTGCTGTTTATTCTCTTTTGGGTTTTCACGTGAAATTCAAAGGGGTTTTGGCTTGATTTTGTTTTTACGTGAAATAGGAAGAGAAGATAGGACGGAAGGAGTTTTGGGCTTATTATGATGGGCTTCACCAGATTGGGCTAGCATTAAGATTGAGTTGTTTGAATTCAAAAAAAATGGTTAGGATTGTTTTTCAAAGTTCAATCGAACGTGTTTTCGTAATTCGAATTCTTTTCAACGTAAAATTCTAAAATTATTTTCGATTTCATAAATTCTTAAAATATTTAAAATGAATTTGAATAAATAAATATACATTAAGTATGTATATTTTTACTAAAATTCACCAATACAATTTAAATATCGTTAATTATACGTAAAACTATATTAATAAACTTTATAAATATACGGGGGATTACACATGTTACGATGATGAGCACAGGCTCTTATGGGCCCAGGCCCAGTGGAGATTTCGTTCACGGTTCGTACTTGCCGACAACTAGCATGTTAATTAAAAGGTTTTTATGAATGAATTAATTATGATGTTTTATTAAATGTTTTAATTATTCTATTCTCCCTGTGTTATTAAATAAAATAAATTGAAATGAATTTACGTTGCTAGGGTAGTCGTTACTAAGTCTTCGGCTCACCGTTTTGTTTTCTGTTTTAGGTACTGCGGGGAACGATGGAAACGAGTAGTGGCGAGGAATTTCACTATAGTATTAATCACCTAGTTTATGCTTAACGTTTTAATAGTTTGATTAAAGACTTTTAGTAAGTTATGTACTTTTATTTTGGGAATATAAAGGATTGTTATATTAATTTGGAGTTTTAATAGCTTATGTTATGAAAGTTTCCTTGTAATTTCCAAGAGGGAATTACGGCGTGTAATGTCCCGACCGAATTAGGTTAATTCCGCTGCTAAGTATGCTTTAATACTTGAATTAGAGGTCGGGGCGTTACATAGCCGTTGTGAGGGCTTTTGCTTCTGCTATCTCAGGTGGCCAGAAGGCCCTGATCCTCCTCGTTGCAGCGAATAAAACTCGGCCTTCATGATCACTTGCTACAACTCCCAAACCCACCCATCCTTCATCCTTCAAGGAAGCATCACAATTTATTTTAGTGGTACCTGCAGGTGGTGCTTTGCATATTTTTGGGCTTGCTGGCTGCTTGACTCTAATGGCATTATAAATACGCAATGCATACATGCCATATTCCTCTGTTAATCCGTGCACTCTTTCAACTAGTACTGAGTTGGGTGTAACTTTATTTTCAAAAACCTTCAAATTTCTTTCGGCCCAAATACACCAAGCTAAGAACATACCTCTTTGTTTCATCTTTGACTCCAGCTTTTTCCAACTAACAACCAGGTCACACACTGAGCTCATCTCCTTCCACTTTGTCATCTCAACGCACCCAACCATCTCCCACAAAGATACTCGTACACAATAGAACAAAGCGTGGCCCGATGATTCATCCTCCTGTCCGCACCAGGGGCACGTAGAGTTGCGGTGTTGAAACAATGAGCTTCGTATGAATGCCCTTTTCGTTAGTGTTGAAGATCTTGTTTGCTTGAATGAGCTGTGTCCGAATTTACCTGCACAATAACAATGTTACTAGCCTCAGGGGTGTTTCCGAGGAAATCCCCTCCGATGCCTAAGTAAGAACAATGCTCGGATTCTAGAGAGAGTTTTCTAGAGAGTAGTTTTAAGGCAATAAATTGGACGTACCTTGAGGTGTGAGCTTTGAAGGCCTATTTATAGTGCTTGTGTAATAAATGCCCATAGGTCATTTATTGCAATTGGGCCTTGGGCCTTTGTTGGTGGCTGACAAGCCATGTAGGTTAGAATGAGATTGATGTTGTTGTATTGAGCCATTGGGCTTTGGACTTAGCGGCCCAATTGGCGTCCAATTGGGAGCCCAAACACGTAGCATCGTCAATCATGTGTCTCGTCTTCAATAGCTCGCGGGTGGGCAAGGTACCTGTACAGAGCGTCCGAGAAAATGTCTCACCTTCGGACTTGCATCAACACTCCATATATCAACCCATGCTTGGTGGAAGTCGATCATCAAGGTTACACCCTTTGCCTAGCAAATATGAGGTTTTAACCGAATAATTGTCGTCCTTCGAATACGCCCACGTGAGTTCATCACGTAGCCCTTTTGGGAATTAAGGGGGATAGCAAGAATACACCTAGCATCCCTCTCATTAAAACGCTCCTCTATAAGTTCTGCCCGCCACACTCCATGCTCGTCCAGTCAATCAGTTGGCTAACACTTGTTAAGTAATCAACCACATTGCTCAGCCCATCCAAACATACAAACTATCAAGCCCAACTACAAGAAGGTGGTTATTGGGTTAAGTGGCATGGGCTAAGTTTTTGTTAAATAAGTAAAGGTTCGAGACTCAATCACGAGCAAACACTAAATTGTGTACGTGACTTAGTCTCGAAGGGACAATTTGTAAGCACGGGAAATTTATTTATGTGCCACGTCAGATATTATTTGGGTCAAAAGTCAAAATATTGACTCAATAATTATTTGACGATCAATTAAAATTAATTAATTTGGGTAGCTAAATAGTTTGGCCCATTTTAGTTATTTTTAATCAAACCCGTTTGTTATAATGATTAAAACCTAATAAAATGGGTCAAACTATTATGAATGGGTCATGACTACCAAGTCCAAAAAAAGTCCAGTATACATCAAAACCCTAAAAGTTCTCTCCATCCTATAAATAAAGCTTTAAACTTCATTTGGAAGGGGGGAGGAGAAATAGACGGCAAAATCTAAAACTCTCAAATCTCTCCCTGCCAGTCAAGTCACAACTCTCTCCCTAAAAGAAGAACATCAAACATTCAAATCAACCTGCAGTTCCATTTTAGAAGATCAACCTTGGACGAGATCAAGCTCGAATGCCCTTATTCAAAAGATCAAAACCCGTTCGTGAGCACATCAAATCAACCCGGTGGAAGAAGAACAACAAGCATACAACTGACATGGCGTTCTATTCTACATCAACATCCTTGAACGAGATCAAGCCCAAAGGCCCTCATTCAAGTACAAAACAAATCAGTCCGTGTACCAAGTCAAATTCAAAGTGGAGATCGAATCAGAGGAGAAAATATTAGAGATTGTACCCAAATACAGAAAAATCAATAAAATATATTTTGTTCACGTTATTCTGAGTTTATTATTTTGCAGACTTGAAATTTTGTGTTTACAAATGGATAAAAATTTGCATTAACATATGAGAAGTCATGAGTTTGATAATGGATATCAACATTTTTTATGAGGATCCAAAAAAAAGTTGTATCAATTTTTTTTGGGATCAAACTTGAATTTTTTTGATTATGAACTCTCACTAATTAATTGGTAGTATATAGATATTGTTAGATATTTGCACTTTAAGTCATGTTTGGGTAACCGTGAAAAACTCAAATGAATAATCTCTAAGGGACAACGGTAATTGAAATAGTTATTGGCACGGGCAATCCCTCACTTTAAAACTGAATCCTTCAAATTTAAGAATTAATCCTTATTACAATTGGATAAAAAAAAAGTTATGAAGTTTAAGATTAGAATACGCCTGTGTGGCCGTGTATCCGACCTGAGTGGATGCAACGGGCAAGAAAAAAGTTGTACCATGCCGGGCTCAGGTTGACATTAATAAAATAATGGGCATCGACGTGTACATAAACACTAGTGGTTAAGTATAAGTAGGTCGTCCCATCTTGCTCCTATCAAATTTCTAAGACGACATCCACGTATGCGGTACGTCTATAGCTCATCGGTATGCCTCTCGTGCCATGCCTAACTTAAAACAGGTCAGCCGTATTAGACTCAAACGGCCCGCCTGACAACCCGAACCCGAACCCGAACCCGAACCCGAACCCGAACCCAAGTCTATTGAATTTCCGCGAAACAAACGACTGCGTATAACCGCACCAGTTCTCCCAACCTAAAACCCTTTCTCAGTTTCTCCCCTTCCTCCTAAAACCCCTCACCTATCTCTCTCTTCGCCACCCTCCAATGGCGAACAACCGCACCGGAGGTTTCCTAGTAAGCTCTCAATCGGAGCTAATACACAAAGAGAAGAAGGAGAAGAAATCGAAATCAGGTGGATTTGAATCCTACAATTTTTGCCCAAATGTTTTCAATGCAATCAAAAGGAAGGGTTACAAAGTACCAACCCCAATTCAGCGCAAAACTATGCCTGTCATTCTCGCTGGCGCTGACGTCTGCGCCATGGCTCGTACTGGGTCTGGTAAAACGGCGGCGTTTCTTATCCCTATGTTGGAGAAATTGAAGCAGCATGTTCCTCAGCAGGGTATTAGGGCTTTAATTTTGTCTCCGACTAGGGATTTGGCTCTTCAGACTATGAAATTTTGCAAGGAGTTGGGCCGTTACACAGGTTGTTTTTCCTATCATTTTGATTTGTTCTGCTTTGAATAATTAATGTGTGATTTTTGGCAATTTTAGTTAATTGCATTTTTAGTATGCTTGGTAAGTTTGAATAGAAGACGTGTAGCCTGTAGGGAAGATGTGGAACTTTGATTATTGATTTCTCGAGGTGGAGCTTTGATTATTAATTTCTGGATGTCGAACTTGGGTTATTGATTTCTGGAGGTCGAGCTTTATTGGTTTCTCTGAGGTGGAAACTTTGATTATTAAGTTCTAGAGGTTGAATTTTGATTATAGGATTTCTCATGGGGGAAACTTTGATTTGAAAGCTCTAGAAGTTAAATTTTGATTATTGATTACTCGAGGTGGAAACTTTGATTATTATGCTGTAGAGGCCGAACTTTGATTATTGATTTCTTGAGGTTGAACTTCGATTATTGATTTCTTGAGGTTGAACTTCCATTATTAACCTTTAGAGGTTGAACTTCGATTATTGATTTCTTGGGGTGGACACTTTGATTATTAAGCTCTGGAGGTCGAACATTGATTACTGATTTCTTGAGGTCGAAACTTTAATTATTAAACTCTAGGGGTCGAACTTTGATTATTAAACTCTAATGTTCAAAATTTGATTATTAATTTCTTGAGGTGAAAACTTTGCTTATTAATCCTAGAGGTCGTACTTTAATTACAGAATTTACAGGGTGGAGACTTTTATTATTTTATTTCTTGAAGTCGAGCTGCTTGATCCATATTGATGAATAGGTTACGAAAATCTATTGAAGTAGTGTTGAATGTGAAGCTATGTAGTTCTCATAATAATGTGGGTGGCTTACAATATGAAATGGAGTGAGTAGTTCATTTTTTTTGGTGAAAAAGTGAGACCTTTTAAAGTAAAATTCTGCGATTGTTGGTGGAGGTTCTTTAAACTTAAAGCTAAGGTAGATAAACAGATGAATTATGTATTTGTATTCCTATTTTATCAGAGGAAGGGAGGGGGGGGGGGAGATTGGTGTTAAAAGAAGCATGTTTGTTATAGTTTGAAGGATTGAAATGAATTGTGTAATTAGAGAGATTTTAGCATTTTAAGCATATTTCTAAAAAATTGTTGACGTGTTTCCTCTCCGTGGTGATTTTTATGCATCTTTCTAAAAAATTATTGCCGCGTCTCCTCTCCGTGGTAATTTTTATGCAGATCTCCGTATGAGTCTTCTAGTTGGTGGGGATTCAATGGAAAATCAATTTGAAGAATTGGCTCAAAATCCTGACATCATTATTGCCACACCGGGTAGGCTGATGCATCATTTGTCTGAGGTAGATGACATGACACTTCGAACAGTGGAATATGTGGTCTTTGATGAAGCCGATACTTTATTTGATTCGGGTTTTGCTGAGCAGTTGCATAAAATTCTGACACAGTTGAGTGAGAGTCGGCAGACTTTGCTGTTTAGTGCAACTATGCCAAGTGCTTTGGCAGAGTTTGCTAAGGCTGGTCTGCGAGATCCTCAGCTTGTGCGCCTAGATGTGGATAAAAAAATTAGTCCAGACTGTAAATTTGTCTTTTTCACGTTGAGGCCGGAAGAGAAACAGGCAGCCTTAGTGTATTTGATTAGGGAGGTAATCAATCCTAATGAGCAAATGTTAATCTTTGTTTCCACCAGACACCATACAGAATTCCTCAGATTGTTGCTTTCACTAGAGGGTATTGAGTCCAATGTGTGTTATGGTGATATGGACCCAGAAGCTCACAGAATTAGCATTTCAAAGTTCCGATCTGGAAAAATTAAGATGCTTATTGTTACAGATGTGGCTTCTAGAGGCATAGATATTCCTTTGCTTGATAATGTAATTAATTGGGACTTTCCTTCAAATCCGAAAATGTTTGTGCACCGTATTGGAAGAGTAGCTAGGAATGGTCGGACTGGTACAGCGTACTCTTTTGTGACGCCTGAAGACCTGCCTTACGTTTTGGATCTTCATCTCTTTTTGTCAAAACCCATCAGGCCTGCTCCATCAGAGGAGGAGGTTCTAAAGGATATAAATGGGGTTATAGATAAAATCGATCAAGCTATGGCCAACGGTGTGACTGTATATGGGCGGTTTCCTCAGACTGTTATAGATCTTGTTCAAGATAAAGTTCGGGATGACATTGATTCATCTGCAGATTTATATGCTCTGCAGAGGTCTTGTACTAATGCATTCCGTGAGTATTCAAGGTCAAAACCTGCACCGTCGTCGGCATCAATCCGGAGGGCAAAAGAGTTATCCCGTGAAGGTTTGCATCCTATGTTCAAAGGTGTGTTGCAAGGCAATGAGCTGAGTGCTTTAGCGTTCACTGAACGCTTGAAATCTTTCAGGTCGGTATTGATTTCACATTTTCATCCTTTATGATTTTTTTGTTTTCGGCTCATCTCCCTCCCCCCCCCCCCCCCCCACCCCCCCCACACACACACACACCACACACTATCTTGGTTGCATCTGTACCTGGTATTTTTTCAATCACCTAACCCTTTAATTTGTCAATGTGACATAGACCCAAGCAAACAATCTTGGAAGCTGAAGGTCGTGCTGCGATGTCAAAACGTCTAAAGGTTGTTTTTAAGTTTATATTTTGTTTGCTCCTACCTGTTACTACATTGGTTCTTTTTATTCCATTTCTTTTTTTTATCATATTTGGTTTGTTCCTTGAAGAAAGTGACTGTTTATGGTTCAGAAATTATCAGCTATCCCAAATTGGCAAATTCTGATACATTGCCAATTGTCATGAATATTTGCAATAAAATACATAAAGTTGATTATCTTAACAAAGTTACGTTATTATTGTTCTTGACGGAGTAAAATTGATATTGGTATTGAATATTTGGTAATTAAATAGCGACTTTTTCCTTCTGTAGTATCATGTATTTGATTCTTCATGCTCACAAAGTGGGGATACTTGTATACTGATGTATTTGGCAAGTGTATTTTTTCAATCTTTGCTCCTACATACCTTGTTTATGTTTGTCTACAAAACTGCATGCAATTGGTGATGCTAGATAAAATTTTGATTTTGGTGTTTTTGAAATTAATCAGCTTATGATTTGTCATGCTTTTTTCAATTGTTCATATCATCCTGTGCTCGTGCAGAATTTTCCTATCTGAGGGCCTCCTTAAAATAAAGGACTAGGAAAAAGGGGGACGGGTCAACAAGGTTGTCACCGTACACATTGTGATTTCTTGTAAATTCCTAATTGAATGTTTTCACTGACAGCAGGGTTCTTCTAGTCAATGGGTTGATGTGATGAAAAAGAAGAAGGCCATCCATGAGTCGATTATTAACCAGGTGCATAAGCAAAGCTCCATTGATAAGGCAGCCAAGGTAATTGTTGGAGTTTTAGATGCAAATCATGCAACAATTTAGAGTTTAGACTCTAGGCTAATGTACAATATGAACAGCTGTTGTACTCCACTCTTGGGAGTTTTACAGTCTTTTTGTGGATTCTTCATTAGTTCCTCTACATTCTACAAAATATGATATAATTATTCAATAATTTCACCCAGTAAATATAGGTTATGAGAAATTATACTTCGTCTATTTTTTTGGTTGTCCGTACCATTTTGACTTGGCACGTTTCCCGCCACACAACTTTGACAATTATATCTCTTATATTTGTAAATAAAAATTATAAAGTTGATATTTTGAAAATACATATTGAGAATTTGAGACTAATCCAACAAGATCCTACATGGCTATGTTTTTCCTCACATATTAATATATTATTAACCAAATGTGGTCAAAGATAACTATGGGAATAGTGTCAAAAGTCAATATGATACAACTGAAGAAAACAGAGGAAGTATGATCGTTTATCCATTATTAATGGACTTAGTGGAGTGAAGGGCTTAATTTAGTTTTTTGGTTTATTATGGACTTAAATAAAATAGCTCATTAAACTGCTTGTGCTTCCTGTTCCTTATGATGTATTAGATGGTCGTTGTAAGGTCGATTTGTAACCTCTTTGTTATCATAAGGCAAGATTGTGCTGATCTTACCCCCTATCCCTCATAGAGAGGCAGCCTTTTTAGAGCCTACATGGCTACATGTATTAAGATTGTTGATGTTAATTGTTGTATTAGTATTTTTGTTTTGATGGTGAACCATCCTTGTGCAGGAAGATGAACCTGACTTCATTTCTGTCGAGACAAAGGAGAAAAAAGGTCATCTCCTTCTCGTATTTTATTTTTAAATGATGCTATTGAGTTTTAATTTTGATAACCCATGTCGAGGGGATGCTATATGATGTGTATTTATGAGATGTTTATGACTGGAACTCCTCTAATATATGCTGATATATTGTAATCTAATGTCTCACAAATCATGACTCAGGCGTAAATCGTTATGTACTTGTCAAAAGATGTCAAGGAAAGATTAATACGAAGTACATACTTTTCTATTAAGTCATTTTAAAGAATGCCATTGCCTAAATGCGAATTTGCTTCTGAATCTATCTATTGAGACACTCCGATCCTCGCCTCCTTGGGGGTCTAGTAGTGCAAATCAGCTGAACATCTGAGTTAGGTAACATACTTTTCTATAAAGAATGCCATTGCCTAAATGCGAATTTGCTTCTGAATCTATTGATTGAGACAACTCTGATCCTCGCCTCCTCGGGGTCTAGTAATGCAAATCAGCTGAACAGCTGAGTTAGGTAGTAAGTGAACATCCTTTTTTCTTTTCAAAAAGGCAACTCTAGTAGAGTTCTTAGTCAATTAATCAATTGCCTTATGAAGATTAGCAAGGGAAAAGAGATTGCCATAAAAAATAATTTCATGTTCGTTCAATTGCTGTTTAGGAGGTTAAATTTTTTGTATTGGTTATTGTGCTCTACAAAACATCAATGACGCTTGGTGTAATAATGTCCAAGAAACACCCTTTTTGCTGCTCTGTTACTATTATCTTAGTCACAATCATGCCTTCACTTTTCTTATGGGTGTTGTCAAGTTTCAGCTAAAAGGTAAAACCGTGTAATGAATGGGGAGAAAACAATAAAAGGAAGAAAGATAAAACTTCAAATATCTTATTAAAGAGGTAAAAAAGGAGAAAGAATTGAAGCACAATCTTCCCGACTTAAGAGGAATATAATAGAATGAATAATGTGATGGAAGGGGACGATGATGACAAGAGGAGAAGAGTAGAGGTCAAAAAGGAGAAAGAATTGAAGCACAATCTTCCCGACTTAAGAGGAATATAATCGAATGAATAATGTGATGGAAGGGGACGATGATGACAAGAGGAGAAGAGTAGAGAGAGAGAGAGAGAGAGAGAGAGAAGGTCAAAGAGAGGAGAGAACTGACTTTGATCAGCTTGACTAGAGATGACCGTCGTATTTGATCAGCTTGACTAGAGATGACCGTTGTCGTATCTGGTGCCGAAAAGACAGAAACCACCGTAGATTGTTGGCTTGTCTTAACGAACATCTCTATAGAAGGCAGCCCAATGGAATTGCCATACGCCTCACCATAGGCGATGAGGCATGCATCTTGGTTCACCTTCTTGACTTTGTTGTGTGGTTTGTGCCTTTCATACCAAGGAAATTTTCTTCTCACCTTGTCTTATCTTGGGGTGGATTTTTAAAACTAAAGGGCAAACCACTCTGACTTTTTCACACTAGCATGAAGGAGAAATTACCAAGTCATTATGATTCTCCCACTAACATGCAGGGAGGAGAAATATCTACTAAAAAAAGATGTACGCCTTGAAAGGGAGATAAATGTACGAGATATTGTTCTTTTAGTGTTGTTTATGTATATGCAGTATCCTCTTTGGTGAATAATGTTATAATTAGTAAGTACTTTTTCAATTTTCCTTTAAATCTTTAATTGCAACATGAAGGGAGACAAAAGTTTTTAGGAGCCATGGGAGAGAGAGGGGGTGGGAGGGGAGAGAGAGAGAAGGAGAGTGTGCCTGCCATTTTCATGTTATTTCTTGTGAAGCTGGAGACTAAATTGACATCTTTAGAAATATCCCCCCCGGAGAAAGGCTACATAGCACATAAAGTATATGCACGAAGGATAGCTATGTGGTCATCCCTTGCAGAATAAAGTAGAAGGTGATGAAATGAAAAAGTGTAGTACTATCTTTTTCTTGGCTAAATCCTTCCATGTGGCCTTCAAAGTTGGTTGTTCTATTCTTATATCATTCTGTTAGGAATTAAACACAACTTAATTAAACCAACGAGAGTACGAGACGAGCACATGATCGAAGTTAAGTCCATTTATATGCCAAATGAAGCAAGCAATAAAATGAAGGCTGGTTGCATCACACATAGCTTTGCGGTGGACAAAGAGCTAGTTGGGAATCATGATGAAGCAAGTGAACATATATGGAAGCAATATTGTTTTGGGCGTACAACAATATTAGATGCAAGATATTGTTTGCTTAATTACTTTGTTTCCTAATTATTAAGGATACGTAATTAGGAAATTACGTTGTTTTGGTATGTATTACAAACTCGAGAATTGTAGGCATGGTGGGCAAGGAATGTAATTCTGGTACACGAGGGTTTCTGAGTTTAGCCTATAAAAGGAGGGTTCAGGCTTAGCTAGAAAATAAGTGGGAAACAATTGGTAAAAGGAATCATCAAAGAGGGTTATTGTGTTATTTTGTAGGAACATTATAATACAACATTATTTTAGGGGACGAAATATAAATTTCCTCACAAACACTTTTCTCTTTTTTTGTTGTTATTTTACTGTTTGTTCTACGTTGTACTTGAAGGGTTTGTTCCCAATCCTTCGTGGCACGTGTTTGGTTATAACACATTCTTTTACTCAAAATTTCATTTTCTAAAATGTTATAGACAGTCTCACAGTTCGCATATGATTGTATCAGAAACTGTTGGTTCTAAAAGGAAAGCAAGGAGCTTCAAGGATGACGAGTTTTTTATCAATCCAGTGCCAACAAACCAGGTACTTTCTCTTTTGTTTATTTCTTGGATACTCATATAGCCAATACCCTATTTATGATATTGGTGTGATATCCCTGAGTTTCAGTTGCCGACATATGTTATGAAGTGATAACCTTTTTCTACGTTTGAGTGACTTGTAACTTCATTTATTGGCTATGAATTTCAGCATTCGGAGGCTGGGCTCTCGGTACGAGCTAGCCAAGGCTTTGGATCAAATAGGTGAGGATGATAAACAATTAATTTGGGAGATATTTTATTCAGCTGTATATTTGGTGCTGCTAATACTTCACAAGAGTAACTGTTTCTTTGATTTAGAAAAACTTCTGAAATTCCTGACAATAGGATCCTGGAATAACCACAAAAAGGCTTGTTTAGGGCTTAACCACTTGGTGGTCCATATGTACTGCTTGTGCAAAAGAAGATTAATCTCTATGCCATTTTGTTTTTATGTCAACTCTTTGTAGGTTGGATTCAGCTGTTATGGATCTAGTTGCAGACGATAAAGTGGGCATGCAGAGACAAAAAACCATCTATCACTGGGATAAGGTACTTGTGTATGTGAAAGATCTTCGTTATTCAATTTTGTATTAGTTGAAGATGTTGCTTTAACCTATTTATACTCTTATTCAACAGAAAAGTAAAAAGTATATCAAGCTTAACAATGGTGATCGTGTAACTGCAACTGGAAAGGTACTTCATTGTTTTCTTTGAATCTTTGTGTTAATTTGCAGACTCTTCAATTAATAGATAGTAGCAGTTTTTCGGTGCACCTTTTTTACCTAGGCTAGACTAACTGTTAGTAAATGTCATGCTTATTACATCTGGACATCCCTGAAATTTGTGGTGATGGATTCTTCTACTTCCCCAGACCAGCCGCGTAGGCCAAATTTTCTTTTTCAGATCTTCATTTTTGAATTTTGTAGTTAAGTTGATTGTCAAAACTCAAAGTTCTTTGGAGTTTTGCAGTCTTCGTGAACAATCAATTCTTTTGGTCTTCCATCAACTTCTTCATTTTAGCGAAATTATTGGCAAAGTGATTTGACAGTTTAGTTATACAGCTTCTAAAGACCCAAGCTTGTTTGCAGCTTCCAGTCACCTATGGGGTCCTCTTGATATTTTTCATCCCTTCTATCAAAATCTAACACACGATTCACTGCTTGCTGAACAACTAAAAGAGAGGTTGCAGTGTTCATCCTCTTCCCTTCCACCCTCAATGTCCTCTCAAATTCCGTTTCTTTTTTTATTACTTCCATTGGAGAATTTAATCGATTTACTGAACTGGAAACAATGTAATAACTGCAAGTTGTCTCACAGTTCACAAAATTTCCCCCCCTCTCTGTTTCATATCACTACTTTAGAATTTCTGTGAAGGGTTTTGATAAAAACTGCTGTCCTTTAAGCGAATCAAGCTTTATTTTTAATCTTAATCCTATTCTTGAACTTCTTGCTTCAATTTCTTATATATATATATATATTTGATCATGCACTTGCATGTTTGTTATTGCATAGGTTAAGACTGAAGGAGGGCAAAAAGTGAAGGCTCAGAGAACTGGGATTTATAAAAAGTGGAAAGCAAGTACACACAATAAAATTGCCTTTAAAGGAACTGATAATGGAGACCATGGTGCATCAACATCAACCTCTGGCTTTGCAGGTATTGTTCAGAAGCCTATAGGATAGTTTTTATATCCATTTACTGAAGCTTCTCCCATCAATTTTTTTTTTGTCTTCCATAATTCTGGCCGTCTCCTGCGTCTTAAATTCTTTAAGCATGCATGTTCTTGAGCCTCAATTTTCTTAACTCTGAGTTTTAGTACTTTTGTGGGATAACTAGCAAACAGCCGGAGGCTAGTATTATGCTTCAACTTGATTTGGTAGGACCTAAGGATTCTTGTTCATAGAGCCCATAGGCAATTGAGATTTAGTAGTGCTGAAGTTACCTATCTTAATAGTCAAATGCTTATAAGAGGACGATGTTTTAGTTCGAAACTCCCAATTATTTTGGACTTTCCTGAAGGAGAGTTTGAAGCTGTGTCTTTTAGTTGTTTTGCTTCACATGTGGCTCCGCCTTATGTGCTTGTCCCTTTTCTTCTTAGTCCAATCTCGCCACTCTTTCTAGCCATACTTAGGCTCCGTCCTATTCGATTTATTTTGTCTAAGCTTATCTGAGCTTATCTTTTTTTTTTTTTTTATACTTATTTTATCTGAAAAAAACCTCATTTTGTTTGAAATAAACTTATTTGTGTATAAAAGTATTTGAAAAAACTATTCTTTTACTGAACTTATATTATCTTAACTCATCTGAATTTATTTTATCTTATCTGAGTTATTTTGTCTGAAATAAGTCAAAATAGGTTGAACAAATCAAAGCCATAATTATTTATAACCTGAATTATTCGGCCAAAAGACGGTTTATGTTGGGGTATTATCCATATTACTGATCATCTTAGTGTACATCACAAAGATAATTTCTCTCTTTAGGGTTCTAAATTTCTAGCATTTATAACCGTTGTTTTGGTTGCTTGCAGGTGGTCGGTTTAATAACAGGTTCAACGGACGCAACCAACAACGACCAATACCAAATGCAAATGTTCCATCGGAAATCAAAAACCTTGAGCAAGTTCGTAAAGAGAGACAAAAGAAGGCAACTAAACTATCTCTTATGAAGCAGAATTCAAAGAAGGATAAATTTGGTAGAACTGGCAAGAAACGACAGGGCGGAAAAGGTGCACCGGCCGGAAAGGGCGGGAAAGGTGGACATGGCGGAAAAGGTGGACCGGGCGGAAAAGGCGGAAAGGGTGGAAAAGGCGGAAAGGCCTGGTAGAAGATGTATGATCTTCCTCTCAAAGGGGGCTAGCTCATTTTTTGACCTTAAAAATACAAATTTGTCATTGTAATGTTGGTATGCAGTTTTATTATTATTATCGTTCATTTTCCCTTAACCTGTAATTGTTTTGAACCCTGATTTGTATGGCGCGTAAAGTTGTTAGCAGAAGTAGATTGAATAAGATTTCTAGTCGAATTTGAAGCCTAAAACTTACCTTATAGTTATGTTCACAAATTCTTATTTACAAGGGTTGTACAATAAATATTGTACATCAGAGTAAAAGTTAACTCAAAATACATATATAAAAGTTATCTATTTTTTTAGTGATTTTTTATTTTATTTTAATAAAACTTATTTCTTCAAATCACTAATAATATATAAAATTAATTATTTAACCTTTTAAAATGTTTATCAATCAATTTTTTTTACTAAATGTAAAAGTTAATCAGTTTTTTGTGTAAAATAAATTTATTGTACACCTTATAAGCGCAACACCTTTTGTAATTTGTTTGATCCGAGTCTTATTTAGTGGCAAAATAGAAGCTATGGTCATAAACTTACATGTTTCATCAGGAATTGGCAACTCAAAGCCATCTTGGTAGGTGGTTTATTCAAGTGAGCAAATTTTTGATTATTTGATATGGAATTATGGACAATGTTACTGTAGGGGGAATACAGTTATACAGCCGATAATTAATCTGAATTTTAAACAAATCTTTTTAAAATCCATCAAGATCTTTTGTAATTCCGTACTACTTTATTTTTGAATAACTTTTTCTTATTTAAATATTTTATAAAAATAGTCAAATCTGATAATTAACTAGGTGTCTCATAGATATTTTGGATAATTAATTAATAATATATACAACTACATTCAAAATTAAACGCTCTCATAATTAAAAAAATAAATCTAAAATAAAATAATAATATACAACTACATCCAAAATTAAACGCTCTCATAATTAAAAAAATAAATCTAAAATAAAATAATATATACAACTACAAACGCTCTAATAATTAAAAAATAAATCTAAAATAAAATTTGTCCAAAATCAAACACTAAACTAAAACTTAATCCAAAATCAAACACTAATCCAACATCATGTGTCACATATATATTTTTATTTAATAATTACTAATATTACGCATATACAATTTTTTCCAAAATCGAACACTCCAATAATAAAAAAAAAAAATCTAAAATGAAGTTTAATCCAAACTAAAAAAACTAATCTAATAATTAAAAAATAAATCTTAATCTAAAATGAAGTTTAATCCAAAATAAAAACTAATCTAATAATTAAAAAATAAATCTGAAATGAAGTTTAATCTAAAATCAAAAACTAATCTAATCTAATGGGAAATATTAAGGGAACCTTCTCTCAAAGTGCCCCTAATAGATTGAAGTTGAATCCCCAACCAATTCAAGGAAATTCAAAGCTAAGGAAAAACATATATAACCCTAGAATTACTTATCAGTTATATATCCTTCGTATTTGATGGTATTGTACCTGCATGCAAATCATAAGTATCAACTACGTACGTGGGCAAACGAAATTCCAAGACCCAGAGATTTATATAACATACATACCTAAAGCATCTGATACCAAAATAAAAAAATAAAAATAAAATTACCATAACTGGCATTAGCCATGAATGTTTTTCCATTGATATCGAGGTCGTTTGGATCCGAGTTAAACGTAACATGTTGGACAGCCGAGCCGACTCAGACTACAAACTCGAACCTAGATCTAAATCGACCACCACTTGACGACTTCTTTACAATACACTTGTTTTATTCCGATCACCGTTACACCCCTGCTAAGGAAGAAACGGTTACTTTTGCGTTGGAAAGAACAACTGATTTCGACCATGAAGATACGCAGGTAGAAGTTGAGTGGAAGATGATGGAACTTGGGCTCGAGGAATACGGTGATGATTGTGTCTATGAAATGATTCGAGAAAGCTGTGGACTTGTTCTTGAGCAATGTTTAGATGGACGACGTAAGTCACTTGAATTTTTTGTCGAGATAGTTCAACAACCAGTCGTGGATTCTGATATGGATTCTGATTCTGATTCCGAGTTTACGGTGGAGGAGGACAAGGATGAAGAGGAGGTTCGTCGAGAAATAAGGTTTCGACTAAAGGCGAGTGGAAATCAGTTTGTTAATGGTTATTCAAGCTCTGAGGGTAATTGCTCAATCTGTTTAGAAGAGTTTGAGATGTCTCACAACGTGACAAAGCTTACTTGCTCGCATATCTTTCATGAAAACTGCGTGATTTCTTGGATTTTCCATGATCGGAAAGAAACATGTCCGTTATGTCGATCTAAAGTTATTGATGAGTTAATTTGTGTTAATGGGTAGAGAAGTACTAAGAGATTACTATTACGGTTGTGATTGTTAGGATACGTTTTAAAATTTGCAGTGATTTTTCGAATTTATTTTGTGTTTGGTATTAAAAGGTAGGATAGTTTTACAATGGCTATAATAATGCTGTAGCCATTGTAATTTTTTGATCAAAATCGTTAAATCTATACTAATATATTAAAAGGCGTTGCGAAAAATGTTTATGTATCACATAGAACTCTTCTGTTTACGCCACATCATCCACTCACCAAGGTTATGTGATGTTATTAACAACCAAAAATCAATACAATAAGGTTCGAACACAAGACCTCAAGTTTGGAGAAAAACTCTCATTACCATCTTAACCAACTACTAATTGTTATTTATCCATACATGTTAATTTATAATACATGTTAACATGAAGTCTAAAACAACTAAATTTTTATGTTTCTTATTTGTATGGACTATATTAGAATAAAAATAACAGTTACAATATTAGGAAAACCGTGAATTAAACAATTAAAACATAAGGAAAATTACTTTGCATGGTGAAGGTAATGTACATGTGTAGTTGATGAACTTAATGAATCTTTTCACTTTTATGGTCTACATGTATCTTAGTCAAATATTGAGTTGAAAAAAAATCGAACTTTAGTTATTCAAAGTAGCAACCGGGGCATCGCCCGGGCTACACACTAGTTTCTAATATTAAATCAGGACCATCCATTATGTTGACTTGGTAATTAATGTATCTTTAAAAAATGAAAATTCAGTTTCTTGTGCGACAATTCAATTGTACCCTAATAAATGACAATTCAGTTTCTTATTTGTTTTTCTTTTCAAACTATCTGAATCTGATTTGTTCATATGATGTAAAATTCAGAATTTAAAACATTACCTATTTTGAAATTTATGGAAGAAGCTAAAAACCAATTTCATAAATAAAAAACAGTATAGCATCAATCTGGCCGGAAGACAAAAGATAGGTAGTTGTTCGTATATAAATGGTGTTATGGTGATACATCCGCTTCCGATCTATCAAATTTATGTTGTTCAATTTCGATGGACATTGATGGAGATAATTAAATGTTGATAATGATAATGTCTCACTGTTGAATAAAATAAATATTGAACCTTTGAACTTACATATATTGATTTCAATGGAGTATTACAATATCATATGGTTCCTCAACGATACTTTTTTTCTTTTCTTTTTTAAAAAATAATGAAAAACAGTTTCCTTAAAATATAAAATACTAAAATAGATTTTATTTAATTCTGGTTTAAAAAATTCTTATAGTCAACAATTGAATGGATAGGATTAGTTTCAAAAATTAAAAGGTTAAGATTGAAAGCAATTACAATGGTTGCAGTTTTATGGTAGCCATTGAAAAGTCTTCCTAAAAGGTATATAGATTATGACATAACCATTATAGACTTAGACTTTCTCGATCTTATATTATTTGCATTTTGCATCAAAAAGTCCGCATCACCTAGAACAATTTAATTCTTTGAAGGTTTTTCAGTGTATGGCTATATAGAGGCCAAAAACTGACCCGATCCAGAATCCGACCTGTTAAACCAGGAAACTCGTAACCAGGCTGTACCAAACTCGTTAAAATCGACGAACAAGCTAGGATTTCAATGCATGGCTATATAGCAAAAACTGACCCGATCCAGAATCCGACCTGTTAAAACAGGAAAACCGTAACCAGACTGTATCCAACCCGTTAAGATCGACGATCAATTTTGACCCGTTAATGCAACTTGTATCTAAGTTTGCCACAATCTTATATTGGTTGACTATAATATCTTGTGGCTCTGAGCAGGTCATTTTTTATTTTTTAACCCAGAATTATACAACAAGGGTAACTTATACATTAAAGGTTAAAGTTTCAAAATAATGTAATTTCAAATGATAAAAGATTTGAAGTCATTAATTAGTACGCCTTCAAGAATTGGTTAATTCTATGATGTTTATTTATTGAATATTGAAATTTGTATATCAATGGTTAGAAGGTGTGAAAATAAACGATAAGTATTACTCATGATTTGTTTTATGGGGAACTTCAAAATAAATAACAAAAGTGTAGGGAAAAAACAAGGAATTTTTCATATTTACCACCTTTTAAGTTTCATGTTTTTGTATTTATCATCTTATAAAATATTATTTCATGTTTACCACCTTAATTTTATGAAAAGTTTCGTATTCACCACCTTTTAACGAATTTCATCAGATTTTTCATCCATGTGAACTCCACTTAACCAACTTCTTTCCAGACAAACCAGTAATTGAAAGAAGTTAGTTAAACAAGGTTCACATGGGCCGAAAATTTGATGAAAATCGCTAAGAGGTGGTGAATTTAAAATATTTCATAAGATTAAGGTGGTAAATATGAAATAACATTTTATAAGGTGATAAATATCAAAATATCCAAAAAACAATAACCATTAGACTCAAATGATGAAAATTTTATCTTTTAATCTATTGTTCTTGTAACTGACTCACAAAACCTATGTAGTACTTCTTTTGGAGGAAATTCATTAAGTAGGACTACGTATATATATTGGATCGTATAATCATTATATATTCTAGAATGTTGTTAGGTTTTATGTATAACAAAAATCTGTGTATATCTCTTAAATCATTTATGCATGTGTGTATCAACAACCTTTACTATAAACACTAGCTGGTTACTTAAGTTCTAGATCCCTCCAAGAGCCCAAGTTTCTACGTACACATATTATAAACATAACAAAAGTCTTTTTTTTTTTATTGGCCGAAAGCTAATGATTTCAGAAGAATTTTTTAATTTTTGAAAAAATTAGAAATCTTATTTTGAATATATAGGTGTAGTTTGTTAATTAGATCTTTGTTGATTGATATGTTAAGGGTAAACAATATTATGAAACATGGGTACTATATAAGTATATTTTGTTGTGTTTTGAATGGAGTCTGCAAATAGTAACGGTAAACAATATTATGAAACATGAGTACTATATTTTTTTTCTTTCAATATCCATTCATAGATTATCTAGGTATTAACCATTAGTCATATTTTATACATCGAATCATTATTATGCTAATGTTAGAAAATATATATCGATGCGAATCTAGCATGACCCTACGTGACTATAATTTTCTTACGTACGAGTCACAAAAAATGGACAAGCTCGTAGTATGAATAGTGTAAAAAACAAAATAGTGCCATATTTTCGAAACGGAGAAAGCATATAGAAATATAGAATATAGCAGTTGGTAGATACCGTGGAAACTCAAGATTCGTCTTCCAGCCAAGTGGAACTGTTGAAGAAATTAAGGGCCGTAGAGGCTGAAATAGATGTTGTGGCTTCGTATGCCTTGTTTTTATGGTCTTTGTTGAGAATATCAGCGATTGACCAAGAGAAGACCAAGTCCACCAAATTTTTTCCAACAATTTCTGAGTTCGCCATTTTTGATATTCCGAAATAAGTGTTGTTGCATTGAAGCTTAGTGGCAGTTTACGACTATGGAAAAATCTGTGAAATCTCATTAAAGGAACCGCCATTTGAGTTGGCAGTTTACACCATTAAACCGCTAATTCAAATGGCGGTTTCTACTAAAATCAAACCGCAATTGAATTGGCGGTTCAGAGTTGACCGGAGAAAAAATATAGTTTTCTGTTTACCTAGCTAACGTGTACGATAGAGTGGGAAATAAGCGATAATGTAGCGTATTTTGGGAATTTAAGGTTTTTCAAGCAATATTGAAGGAAACGGCTCCTTGAATTTTGGTGTTTAACTATGTTGCTCATACTTTACATTTTACCTTAAGCATCCCACCGACTTAAAAAATTTCAAAAAATAAACGGGTTGGATATTTGAACACATATCCATATCGGACATGAGTAGGGGTGTTAACCCGGACCGGACAGACCCGGACCGGACTGAAGATCGAAATTATGATAATTCAAGACCGGAAATTGATATTTCTCGAACCGAAGACTGGACTGATTGTCTTCGGTCCGGTCTGGGTCGGTCCGGTCCGGACCAATTTTTGCACACCCCTAGACATGAGTACCAGAGTACGGGTAACATGGGTCTTTACCAACACCGCAACGGTGCTCATCAACGACTCCACAAGTTAAATCAAAACTAATTTGTCACACAGAAACCAACAGACAAAATTTTCAAGTTCATAAGTATGATGTACGAATTAGCAATTTGTTTGTACTCCTTGGAACCGAGCAGAGTATACTGAATACTGAACCATCAATTTTGACCCTAAAAAGGCTTACACAACTCAATACCTAAAGATTGTAATGATCCCACAAAAAAGGGTGATTTATATACAAGAAGTCTCCTGTGCATGAACAAAAAGTTGCTAAAAGTTCTAGCCTCCCCTGTTAGTCTCTAACCAAGCAATCACATTGTCAAAACAAACCCGAATCCGCTTCACAAACCTGCTAAAAAAAATGACAATGACTTCATGTTCAAATTTCCAGCACAACAATAAATCTCTTTCAATAGTTACCAGGACAATAAAATGCTTCAAAGTTCAGAAATCAATGCACCAAATTTTCTCAGCATATTAAGAAAATGCACAAAATACAGGATAGTGTCTGTTTTCGTATGCTAACTATGTACTTATTTTCTCTCCATGTTTCTGTGTACAAGCCCTTCAATATAAGGGCGAGGTGGCAGTTAACTAACTGTTCAGTTATAATCACATAATTTGAAGGAAAGCTGTTTTACCAACACCAGGTAAATGATCTTTGATTCTTCCAAGCATGTTAAGAGTTAAACTCTTCCAGAGGTGTTACAACTTATAAGGGTTTGTTCTTTTCACTTCTGTAAAGGTAAGTTTTGTTCATAGAAGTTCCCTAATAAAGCTACTCAAAATAAAATTGTTATAGGTTCTTAATTCCCAAAAACAAAATGAGATCCTAGGACAGTACAAGCTATACTACTGATTGCAACCCACTGTGTGAAAATATATTCACCTCGAATTCTCGAAAGCATAACTACCAGTAGAAGCATACGATAATCTTAAAGTTGCCAAAATATTAGTACGGAGTATCATTAAATGGTTTTATTTCCTCGTTTTCTGGGGTAATTGAATCTTGAAAAAAAAAAATCAGATTCACAGAATCACCAAGTTCCTCGTATTACATTAGCCTTGATCTCTTAAAAATCACAGGACCACAGGCAAGTTATATCTTCTTGGAGTTTGGTTGTCTTCTGATTAGAATAAGCACATATTACTGGTCACTGGGTTACCTTATTCTGTAGAGGTCCCAACATTTATTTTTTGTTGGCTTAACCAGGTTACTATAAGAAATGGTAATAAGTTTAATAACACTAATAGCACATACAATTCAATACCTGAAAAGTGCTATTCACAAGAATGGATGGTTCATATACAGGCAGCTTCCCCTGCATGAACAAAAGGTGCTACCAGTTCCAGCGTCCCCTGTAAGTCTCTCACCAAGCAATCACATTGTCGATATAAACCTGGATCAACTTCACAAACCTGCACAAAAGTATGGTGATTTTATGATCCTTTCACCAACACTATATTTGGGAACCAGCAATGTTGAAATATATGGAAGTATAACATTGGGGATTACACTAGAAAAGTAAAGCTGTAAAATCAATAGTTTTTCCATTGTTTGATTGGTACAATTCTTTACAGTTTTTCCATAAAAATTGAATGCAAAACCGTGAAAAACTAATTTGACCATATTTGGGTAGAAGATGTGCACATATTTTTCTGCAAAGTTTCCCTCCAAGAAAATAAAGAAAGTAAAATCCAGACATCTAGAGTTTTTTTCTATGTAATTTAGTTTCCTTTAGTTTACCCCATTATTGTCAAGTTGCCAAACATACTATAAAACTCCCCCTCTAATTACCAGGACAATAAAAAGCTCTGGAAATCATGCTGACATATTCCGGCTTTAATTTATATTTCACAGCATATTAAGAAACAAATGCACAAAGTCTAGATGTATGATAATTAGGTTGGGTTGATCCAAGTTGAGGATAAAATGGTAATAGACTGGTAGGTCAAAATCACACAATAATTCAGATAATATTTTTCTATAGCAAGAGACAATTTTCTAATAATCCCAAAAACAGAACACCACTGTACATTTCTCAGATGAAAATATATTGTTCTTTAGTTATATATCATCGTAAAATCTAACACCTCGAGGCAGGAGATCAATGCAAAGTGCAAACACAAAATAGGTAGTGTATTCCTCTAAGGGAGACAGGTTACCATCTCTATAAAAGCAACCATCTATAAAAAATAAATTATCTTCCATGTTAGAAAGTTAAGCAGGATCATGAAAACAAATGCCAGAAAGCCAATGAGACTGCAAGAAAAGGTGTAAGGTATAAAATGAGACCTAGGGAAAGTAAAGCAGATTAACCACTAGATTGTATAATCTAAGTCTTGTTGGTGCCAAAATAGGAAAATTATAATCAAAATATCATAGATTCACCAACATAGGATACATTGCAAAACTTCCATACCATAGGTGTATCTGTATCACTGTATGCAGTGGACTTGTTAACCAAAATCACATAAAAGTCACCCCAAATCCAATAAACTTCACAAACGGGTTAAAAGGCATTTATGAAATTTAGGGTACTAAGCTTCGCTGTAAAACTACACCCGTTGTAT
Source organism: Spinacia oleracea (assembly GCF_020520425.1). NCBI lineage: Eukaryota > Viridiplantae > Streptophyta > Magnoliopsida > Caryophyllales > Amaranthaceae > Spinacia > Spinacia oleracea. The sequence continues at coordinate 109,863,329 of NC_079488.1, forward strand.
ATAGGACCTGTTGAAGAAACATTGCCAAGAATCACAGGACTTGCCTAATCAAAACAAATTATCAAACAACCGAAACCTCACCTTGCATATCACCAAAGACATACTTCTATGCAACTTGATAAGAAGGCCATTGAATATGCTTGATTAATTGCTAAAGTATGCTAAGTGTAGAAAAAACGGTAAAAAGAAATGAGTTCTGTGAGCTTACAACTGAAAATTGTGTTCCAGATTCATCCATAGTCACAATCTCACCATTCCAAGTGCCTAGCTTCTCCAATACAGTGGAAAAATTCTGCTCACCAACAGTAAGTCTAAGTCTCATTGGAGATCTTTTGATGGGAAATTTCTTTACAAGCTGGTGAATAACATCTAGTGCCTGTAATTCACGATGCATAGAAATAACTTAAGAACTAAACTACACAAACAGACCATAATTTATCTCAACTTTATACTGTAATCTACAAAGTGCAACAATCAAAGATACAGCTAATCAAATGTCCTAAAATAAGACAAATCAGAAGAATAATGCATGGCAATACAGTAGATAAAAGAGCGCTAAACCTGCTTTTTGGAACTGTTATGAGGATCAACAGCAAAATGGATATCATGCATCAAACGTTCGATCATAGTTATCGAGTAAGGGCGTTTCGTGTCAGGATTAATGGTGTTTTTCATGACAATGGTGGCAATATCACGAAACTGAAGTGACAATTGAGCCTCCCTTTCTTTCTCTGCAACTTGAAGATCTCCTTTCTCCAGAATCTAACCAAAACAATCAAATATATAAAATCGTGTTCGCTAAATCATCAGTAACTAAAAACCCCCAAAATTCATAAGTTCAATCCAAGAATTCGATTTCAAGAAGATGAACCCCACCTCTAAACAAATTGTTGTTGTATCATCTGTCAGAAATGCAGCCTTCAAATCCTTAGACTTGGCTAGAAGTCCTTTTGAAACATTCGAAAACACCGTATGCGACTGTAACACTTCGTCAATATCTTTCTCTCTGTTTCAATATTTCACCCAAACAAAAACTTTCTCATCATTCACCAAATATTTACGAAAAAATCAAAGAAAGTTCAAGGAAAATATCAACAAATTAGCTTCTTAATCAGTCAATTTCCAACAAAAATGAACAATTTTAATCAGTTAGCATTAAGCAACCTTATGCATAACAATTACTGCAATAATCCGCCATTAATAACCTCAAAATTCAGACAAAAAAAAGAAGAGTAGAAGGAAATTTTAAGAAAAAATTAAAGAAAACTGAAGGAAAATATCCAAAAATTAGCTCCTTAATCAGTCAATTTCCAACAAAAATGAACGATTTTCTTTTGTGCTGCAAAATCGGTCAATATTCAAAACTAAACCTAAAATTTTCACTCTAACTTCATCAGTAAGCACTAAGCAACATAATAGTTCTTGAGGCATTTCATCAAAATTTTCACTCTGATTTCATCACTCTAAAATCAGCCAATGTTAAAAAATAGTAGCATTAAGCAAACTAAAATGAACAATTAAGCAACATTATGCATAACAATTAATGCAATAAATCCGCCATTAATAACTTCGAAATGACGACAAAAAATAAAGAAAAAAAAGAAAGAAATTGAAAGAAGAGTAGAAATGTTACATTCCAGAGCGCCATGAGAGGACTTTGTTCTTGAAGCAAGCGATTTCGAAGCGAATGCCGTGCTTTTTGAGACGAATAACAGCGACATTTGTGAGTCTTTTCTGACCCACCGGCTGCAATATTGACCTCGACATCTTGTCTTTCGCTCTCTTCCTTGTTGAATTTTGATGAGTGACAGTGATAATATCAGTGTTTTGAAAGTGATTGAACATTTTGAGCGTCAAGTAATCGGTTTGTTACTGTACTATTTTTTGTTTTGATTTCTTGGAGTGAACCCCAAGTACCCCCTCACGCCCCAAAATAGAATGTGTTATTAGAATATAAGTACTCCGTACTCGTAGTAGAGTATAAAAATGAAAATTTGTGCTATTACACCAAGTTAGTTTAAAGAAAATTAGATTATCATCTCTTTTAAAACTATCTAAACATATACGGAGTAGATACATTAGTCACGCATGATAAATCTAATTGTAAGAAAGTAGACATGTCAAACGGGTCGGTCGGGTTGTAAAAAATTATTATCAGGTACGGGTTAATTTGGGTAGGTCATTTTTGGGTGCGGTACTTCGGTTTTATAAATGCTTGTTCAAAACCTAGAACTTTAGGGTTCGGGTTGACCCAACGGGTTGAGAGATTTTGAAATGCGTACTATATTTTCATTAATTTATTTATACTCCCTCCGTCTCAGATTAGTTGTTACACTTACCTTTGCACAAAGTTTTAGATGATCAGTGCTTTTGGTTATCAATTGATATTTTATTGAAAAAGAAGATGTGATAGGAATTAGTGGGGTATTTTTTTTAATTGAATGAAAGAGGATATTGGGACAAAAAAAATAGTAGGAAGAGAGAGACAATATGATAATTGTGGATTCATTACTAATTTAGAAGTGTAACAACTAATCTGGACAGACGAAAAAGGAAAGTGTAACAACTAATCTACGAAAAAGGAAAGTGTAACAACTAATCTACGAAAAAGGAAAGTGTAACAACTAATCTGGGACGGATGGAGTACAAAATATGGGCTAAATTAACCAACTTTCCTACACAAGTTTATATTAGTCAAATTCAACTATAAACTGACGTATAATTCAAATTAAAATCATATTACACCCAGCAATAGTAACAACGTGTTTACGATGCTTAAAATTCCTCATAAACTCATTTATTACTATAAATACAATGATTTTTAATTGGTCGGGTCAAAAAGGGGTTCGTTCGGATTTCGCCCCATTACTTTTCAGGTTTGGATAAAATCGGATTAGGGGTCACAAAATCTTATTCAAGATCCAATATTTTCGGATCGGGATCGAGTCGATTTTGATAGCTCTAGTAGAAAGTAGTGTCAAAGTAAAGAAAAACATAATAGCGTTTCACTTGTTTTTTTTCTTTAGTTCTACCACGATGAGTTCCTACCGCTTCAGTTAGTGGACTAATCTCCTGTGAAAGTTTGCATGGTTACCTTAATGGGCAGCATCCCTCTCAGTCCTAGCTGAGGTTTTCTCCATACTGAAAGCTCGAACCCAAGACCTTGGTTAAGCACTCACGTCAACCCAGTTGATATAGCGTTTCACTTGTTTGTTTTGCTTGCAATGGAGTACTTGTGTGACCACATGTGTTCTTCCTACCAATCGATATGTAGCACATAATTAAGTAACTTTGTAAGTGTTCTAGATTAATATTTTCAATTGCCGGAGATAGCACCCACAAAAAAAAAGTTGTTTCATATTTAGATTTTTTTTATTAACCTTATAAGTGTTATGGATTAATATTTTCAATCGCTGGAGCCTGGAGGTAATAACACCAACGAAAATAATCAGGTTCACAAAATAGCTAAATTAAGGAAGAAAGTTTGGTCCATACTTATGAGTTATGACCTCTAGAATGTTCACCACTAAATATAACTGATTAACTGGCAATAGTGAGAGTAATTCCACAAGCTTATAAGTTGGTGTTTTCTCTCCTCATTCTCCAATATGAGACAACTCACGTGTAAACATGTGAATAACATTAGATTTCAACATCTGTGGATAACAAACTCATCAACGCAACAACCGAACACGAGCACAACCCGACACCACCCCTTCCTAAAATCTCAACCAGCAAGAAAAACCACCCAAAAAAGAAGAGAAACCAATCCAAACCCAAATCTCATGCCCATCACAGATCCACAAAAAAGAAGTCAAGTAAATTCAAAAGTGGGGGACCTCACTCATGATAACCGCCACCACCTTGATCAAAGAAACCTTTTTATTTGTCATTTAAAATACTGTTTATTACCCGGGAAAAGGAGTTTAATTAATCAGGACCCCCATTTCTTTATTCTGGTTTCAGTTCTGGAAAGTTGATTGTTGCTCGTGAAAGATTAACTCACCACTAACACATTCAATCATCTTCTTTTCTTTCAACCTTTTTTCCTACATTCCCCTTCATCTCCCTCCTCTGATCTTCCTGTTTTCAGGCCTTGAACAAGTCCGAGAACATCAAAAATGGTTAAGGAAACTGAGTACTATGATATTCTTGGTGTAATCCCTTCTGCTTCAGAGGACGAAATCCGTAAAGCTTATTACATTAAGGTTCATGCATTTCTTGATTAATTAACCCTTTTAATGTTTTTGTATTCCGTTCAAGTTTGATGCTTTAGAATTATATGCTTTGGATTTGTTGTGTTGATCATATTTTGTTGTGTCAGTGGTCTGTTTTCGACATTTTGAAGATCTTAAATCCAGAATTTCTGACTTGATTGTTCTTAATTTGAGTTTTTTTGTTCAATTACAGGCAAGAAAAGTTCATCCAGATAAAAATCCTAATGATCCTCAAGCTGCTGAAAGGTTTCAGGTAATCTGCATTCAGTTTATAGTAGTAATTATCTTTCTGTTAGTAATTATTTTTTGATGAAATGGTGTTATGATTTTCAGATATTAGGAGAAGCTTATCAAGCTTTAAGTGATCCGGTGCAACGAGATGCATATGATCGAAATGGGAAGCATAGCGTGTCTAAGTAAGTTTTAAGAATTGTAGTATTACATATAATCAATTTCTTCTGCTGATTTCGATATCATCTGCATAAACTGCTGTTATTAAATTTGAGTTCGCGAATTTTAATCATTTACAAACTATTTGTTGTTTCTGTTAGAACTAAACATCCTAGAAGCATGCACTTTCTAAACATCATTGAAGTATTGAACACTAGTTGATTAGACCATTACTTGTGTATTTTAGAGACTCAATGCTTGATCCAACAGCGGTATTTGCCCTGCTTTTTGGAAGTGAACTTTTCGAGGACTATATAGGACATCTAGCTGTTGCATCAATGGCTTCGTCTGAATTAATCAGTGAACATGATAATCCTGAAAGGATTAATGAAAAGTTGAAGGCAAGTATTTGTTTCAATGTAAACCATTTTTGTCATATTTGTAGAGAATTACATACTATGAGCTACCAATGCAAAACAAGAACAGGACAAAATAAAGTGCATTCTTCTTAAACAAGGAATGAATGGTAATGCAGGCAGTACAGAAAGAAAGAGAAGAAAAGCTGGCAGTAAAACTGAAGGATTTTCTTAACCAATATGCGCGTGGTGATAAGAAAGGATTCATACAGAAAGCTGAAAGTGAGGTTAATCGTCTTTCAAATACAGGTAAACATGGTTGTAATTATGAGGAATAAGAACTGTGTTTCATACCAAGCAAGACTTGGCCTACTGGTAAAGGTTTGGCCTCAATCAAACCCCACTAGGGGATCTTTGAAAGTTAGAATTTCCCCTATATACCCTCACTCCCAACGAGTCTAACCTGCAAAGCTGGCCTAAAATACCTGTGTGAGGTACCAGTTCAGTAGGTCCTTCATCTTACCTTCTGGAAAAGAAAAAAAATGTGTTTCATAGACTGTGCATGAAATATTGTTGCTGTCAGATGACTGAGATTGGTAAAACTTTGGCTTAATCCTCCTACAAAATGTTTTAGCCTATTCATAGTATAATGTATTTATAGTAGTTCCTTATACTGTGCTGTAATATCTAACATCTGAATCTGTTGTACTTTGTGAATACAGCTTTTGGATCTGAAATCTTAAACACTATAGGCTATGTATACACAAGACAGGCTGCACTGGAGCTTGGAAAGAAGACAATGTACCTTGGGGTGCCTTTTATGGCGGAGTGGGTACGCAATAAAGGACACATTTGGAAATCCCAGATTACTGCAGCCAAAGGTATAGTAATAAACTAATAATCCATATCAGCTCAATCACCACAAATAAAACAATGCAACAAGTTCCTCATTTATGCCTCTGGATCGAAGCTCATTACTGGTCTACATACAGGTGCATTTCAGTTGCTTCAGCTACAAGAAGACGCGCGCAGGCAATATAAGATGGATGGTAGTGGTCCAGCGAACGACTTTGAATCTCACATACGGCTAAACAAGGATATTCTTATGAGCTCCTTGTGGAAATTGAATGTTGTTGACATTGAAATGACTCTCTTACATGTTTGCCAAATGGTTAGTGTCTTCAGCTTGTTTTGAAAGTTTGTGTTTCTGAACTATTTATACAAACTACAAGCTATATATTCAAGGGTTTTACCAACACAAGTTGGTGGAGTTGGTGGGAGACTCACCTTGTGACTTGGAGGTGACAGGGTCGAGCCCCTTCCACTACGAAATGCTTGGGAGTGGCTCAAGCATAGACCTGCTTAGCTAGGCTGTTTAACCTTTAATATGTGTTGGTTCAGTAGGATCCCTTTTTCAAGGGTTGTGATTTAATGGTCGTTGTTATAACTTATAGGTGCTACTGGAAAAGAACATCAAGAAAGAAGAGTTGAAAGTTCGTGCTTTAGCTCTGAAGATACTTGGGAGAATATTCCAGGTTCACCACCATTCATCAGAAAAAAATTCATGACAAAAGTTCAATTTCATGTAGCACTAGATAACTGCCATAAAATTTTATAATGTGTGTTTGATATTAGAGGAAAAAGAATACTGAATGTTTAGTTACATACTTGAATTCTTCAGTTTGTTTTCTTCTTCCTGATAAATTGTCTGCTGATGCCATTTTCTTTCTGGCAGAGGGAAAAGCTTACACAGGAATCTGAAACATCAAAGAAGAAAACAGTAGCTGAGATAAACGATGATGACAGTGATTCTGACTGCAGTTCTGAAGAGGATTCAGCTCGGATGCTAAGTTATCGTACCCCAATGCTCAGTCAGGCAAGTTTCAGAGTCTTCTATGTTGACATATTTAACATACACAATGAACCTTGTACATAAAGAGTATCAGTAATCTAGCAGAAGTTTTACTGAGTCTTTTTATTTAACTTCCATTACAGGGAATTGGGAAGCTATTCAGATGTCTCTGTAATCCTGCTTTTGATGTGGACGATGATGAGATTGTGTACAAAGGAAAATGATTTCATACACAATCACAAAAGTACTGCATTTATTCAAAACGATAACAAATGCACCAAAAGAAGTAGCTTGCATATAGTTGTCCAAAACCTCAACGTGTTGTTCAAACTTGTGAAGGGAACATTCAATTTAAGCCTAATGGCATGTTCAGAAAAGCGAGTTTGCTCGTCAGAAGGCTAATAGACAAGGAGATAAGTTAGTGTTTGAAAGTTTTCAATGATGTTATGAAATATCTTCAGTCTGCATATGTTACAACCCAAATTGTGTATTTAACTGTCAAAAATGTTCTCATTACTTTTCATCAATATAAATTTGATACCAGTTTCAAAAGAGTTGTGACTTGGTCTTGCAGCATACACAATTACACACTTGACATTTCCTTTATCACTCGTGTCCTTTCACGAGTCCCATTTTCGACGTAATTGTCTGTAACACATCAGTTTACTACGGAGTATCACAGACTGTATGCAAAATAGAAAGAAAACGGCGCACGGAACTCAGACCCGCCTCCCATAGTCCCATCAGTCCATCACAAAGAAGAAACAGATTCATAACGCAAATGTTGATGGTAAAGGCTAATCAATAATCACCCCACAAAGTGATGAAAAACAGAACTTGCTCCTTTTTGAGTCAGCCTCAATTTAGGTATCATGTCAAAAGTCCTATAGACTGTACTGATGTTATAAGTGGATATCAATTTATCAAGTTGACAGCTGAAATCCTCTAATCTTTTGTCCGTAACATAGGTTTTAAGATGTCATAAAATAATGGAATAGACTGGCTGATCCCTAGTCTGGTGGAGAGTCTGTAACAAGTTTGAGGGCAGTTTGAAATCCAAGACTCCGTAAATTTAGTACTCCCTCCGTTCCTCCGTTCCTATTTAAGTGTCCAATTTCCAAAAATAACATTCCCTTATAAGTGTCCACTTTTCATTTTTTGACTACATTTTTCCACTTTTCCGTACACTTTTCTCACGTTTCCATACCACTTTTCTCACGTTTTCGTAAATCATGATTGCTTTTTCTTACACATTCTACACTTTCCCACTTTTTCATCCCACATCCACTTTTTTTGTACTTTATCAATAAACAATTATCTACTTTATCCTTTCCCCAAAAAAAACAATCTCAATCATTGTTTTTCTTACACACTTTTCATTTTCCTTAATGACCGTTAATTCCTCCCAAAGTGAACACTTAAATAGGAACGGATGGAGTAGAAAAATAAGGTGACATAGTCTGGTGTTTGAAGTTGAGTATGAGGATAAACTTACCCTAACACCATCAATCCAGATTTTTCATACAAAATCACACATAAATCTATCAACATAAATCCGTTATCGTATTTTATTGTCGCATATCAAATAAACCGTTGTTAAAATCACACAAATCAAGCCACAAAGAATATCCCCCCTCCCCACCACCCAATCCCCCACCTCAATAGATATGCCCCTCCGCCCGCCGTCATCTCTCTTGATGGACACTTGCATCAAACGGACGGAGGGGACCGCACAGCCGCTTTCGCCCCATGACGTAATCATGGCAACTAGTTAAGGCTGCCAAACAACAAGTTAGGGGACCCCTTCAATACAAATCTCTTATCTCCCAAGCAATGTAGTTATCACAAAATACAACTAAAAATTTCACACAAATTATGGACCACAATCAAGAGTCAAAAGTCAACGTTTTCAGGTCCTTCAAAGTTCTAACAAAGAACAACAACAAATTAAAGTCAGTTTCTTCTTCCCTCTACCTTAAAAAACAACAATGCAAAAGTAGTTCCTACAAGATTTTATAACATAACAGATAGAGACCGCCGTATTTACAAGAGGATAACGATATTGATCATCGAGACTTTGAACAAATCTCTCTCAATGAGCTGTTGTACTCGCAGTGCGGTGAGAATGGATACCGCAAGCACAACGTACGGACGTCAAATTAAGACAACCGCTTTTTATAAGGGAATGACGCCCGGGACAAGTGTGAAGGGCCGGGGAGGAATCACATACCGCCTGAACAGCCGAGGGAGTGAGAGCAGTACACTGACTTATGTTGAGGTTTACAAGACCGTTGTCTTCGTTTCTGCTTTTGATGGAATGCCACACACCGTGTTTGTTTCTGACACGGCTCTGGGCTAGTGAGTACATTGCTCGGTCTGTTATGTTCTGGCAGTAGTAGAGGCCGAGAGATCGAAGGAGGGGGCATCCGTTTGCTAGCGCAATCACACTCTCATCTGCAAACATGTTAGTAACAGGATCAGATCTTTGTCATGCTAAATTAAATCAAATTCAGATACAAGAACTGGTAACTCAGGCTCAAACTGGGTTTAATCACATTTACGCAACACGAGCTCTTAGATGTTAAAGACTGGCTTTAAACGTAGTTAGATGACAGATTCAGGCTGTAATCAGGTCATGTTATTGTAATATTGTCTGTTAAACTACAACCAATCAACCATAATTGTTAGCAATCAGGCAAGGTATGTGTTTAGGATGTGACAGTAACTAGAGAAGTTTAGAAATGAAGAACCCATAACTATCCGATACACTCAGTAATATGCACACGTTGCCACCATCGGTTAGCACGGAGATTAAGAATAGTTGTAAACAGAAGTAAGGGAGACTTGGTATGGCTGAGAAAAAGGTAAGAATAGTTCATGCTCTGTTTGGTTTGGTGTAAAACATTTTCAAGGAAAACAATTTTCCCCTTTTCAATCATTTTTGTTTGGTTTGACAAGGATAGGAACAAAAAAATCCATAACTCCCTCAAAGGTGAAAAAAGTTTTTCCTTTTGAAAAGAAGGAATCCACTTTTCCACTTTCCTTCTTCCTTCTTCCTTCTTCCTTCTTCCTTCTTCCTTCTTCCTTCTTCCTTCTTCCTTCTTCCTTCTTCCTTCTCTCATCTTCTCCTATTTTCTTTTTTCTATTAAAACTAGTTTGGAATTGTAGTTTTCCTTTGAACATGTTTTCTATGAAAACGTTTTACACCAAACCAACAAAACCTTAATTTCATTTGGGACTTTCCAAAATGTAAAGAGTTAAAATTTTCTTGAGCCAGAAGTAGTACCTGTTATAAGTACACAACCACACAAATCGAGGGCTCGAAGATTGGGGCAGCCATATGCAAGACTTGTCACTCCCAAATCCCCAACATTTTCACACCATCCCAGGTTAAGAGTCTCCAGCTCCTTGCAGTTGTACGCAATGGACTACATACCAGAAAAATAAATATATAGTTAAACAAGGAACATAACCTTATTTCCACTTATTTCAGAAAAAGTAAGTACCGATAAATTCATATGAGATAAGTTCAGGAAACATAAGGGTTGGACAAGTATAATTTATAACTAAAACAAATTTTGATAAGTTTTAATAAGTTCGGATAAGTTCAGATAAGTTTAGAATAAAAAGCAACGTTAGATAAGATAAGGATACATGAAACTTTAGGAGCAAAATGTACCTGCAGAGCCTTGTCAGTTGCAGTCATCACACACCCACAAAGATTTATCGACTTCAACTTTTTGCAAAAGCTACTCAAATAAGCAAGTGCAACATCACTGAAAGCTGAACACCCGCTGATATTCAGCTTTGTCAGATTCGGGCAACCATGAGCCAATGCATAGAGAGAACGATCAGTTAGTTTGAAGCTTTTGCTCAAGTCAAGCTCCTGTAAGTCATGGCAGAAGTTTGATATAGCCTCCACAGCAATATCTTCAAGCTGTGCTTTATCTTGGCGAAGTATCAAAGTCCGCAAATTTGTACATTTTGGAATAAGCGAAAGGACTAGGTTGTTCATGTCGCTCTTGCACCTACACAAAGATTTAGAGAAAATCTTAGCAACAAAGACAAATCACTCTGCAACTTAGTGTACTACACCTCCAAATTTGCATCAGTTAGCAGCCAAATAAACACACGAACTGAAAGACAGACGCAGCTGGCTACAATTAGCATGAATAATTTGCATATAAATCCAAAATACCTAGAAAACGATGCTCTTGGAATCAGAAATAATTAGTAGAAATATTCTACTCGGCCTATTTTGTCTGAACTTATCTAAGTCAAACAGAACAGAGTCGTTGCTTCCAAGGTAAAAACCTTCAGATAGATTGTAAAACAATTCGAATTCATAAAAAACAGACGAATCAATCAAACCATCAAATGCAACATAAAGCTTTGAATTTCTCGCACTGTAAATTAAACTAAACAAGATCTTTCTAGAGATAACATGGGGTTCACTTGATGCACACATTGGTTTGCTTCATTATTATACAAACTAGGCAGTGCTACATTAGGCTAATTAGGCTAGAATCATAACCACATTGAAAGAAAAAGTCAAAAATAAAAGTGATATTTTTCAACAGAATAGCAGACCAAATTAGGTTGAAGTATTCAACATGAGTCAATGTGCAAGATATAGGAATCTAACCCCGAAAAAACAAGCAAAAAACAGCAGAATAACACAACTAATTAAAGAACAGAGATTATACCATGAGAGGCAGAGATGTGTTAGCCCGCGGCAAATAGCTTCCCTCCATCCACTACAAACCCCAGAAGCCCTGATGATTGTCTTATCATCAACAAGCGTGACAATTCGCAGGAGCAACTCCATTGGGATATCTTTCCATTGCGCCGACATATCACCGCCCATCTCGACACCACCACCACCACTAACACCACCATCAAGACCACCACTAAACACCATCAGTTTCTTGAAGGATTCCAAGTCTTCACTCCTCAATCCACCTTTCATTGCCATTGTTTTTTTTTTTTGTTTTTTTTCACAACTTATAATAGAACCTCTCAAGGGTTTTCCTGCTTCTACCAAACAACAAGATAAAAGAAAAACAATCTTATCAGACATTAAAATATACATGAAAAATAGTATTTGTTTTTATATTAAAGACAAATAGCAAGTTTCAGAAAGCCTCAAAGACACCACATTTGTCAGCACCGTAGTAAGTTAGTAACAACTCGGATACCTAAGGATTGACTCATCAAAATACAAAATACAAAATACAAAAAAATAAAAAATAAACCTCTGTCACAGATTCCAATTCCTGAAATTCAATCCATTAGTAATCATCAAAAGCCTCCTTATAAGTTTAGACTACTCTGACGACTTCTTTGATAGAGTTATGTCATATGATATGAGATAGAAATCTATAAGACTTAGTAATCCTACTAAGTGTATTGAACATAAAGTTTGTAATATAAATAAAGTCGTATGTCCACAAATAATGTAAGATAAATCAAATAATATATTACCAAAATCTATCAAAATTATTTTGAAGCAAAATCATGCAATTTTTTCACAAACAAAGCCGTGTCGGAAACTTGGACATGTGTAGTTACAACTATCATACCGATTACCACAACAATAAGTCGTATATGTGGTGAATGAACGAAATACAATACACCCGTTGTATAAAATTCAATCCAAATTGCATAAAATTCACCCCTTTATGAAGTTGACTTTCATATGAATTTTTGCTTGCCCAATAACTAACCCTTCCATATACAATACACCCGTTTTATACAAGTTATCTCATTTCCACAAAGATCTAATTGACTCTAGATACCCCTTCCTCCCAATTTTTTTTTTTTTTGTAATCAAATTCTATGAATACCCTGAAAACAAAGCATGTTAAGTTCTAGAGTTTCCATACCAAATATCACACATTAACAAAAAAATATATAAAAAGTAACTATGTCAGCTAGCTTAGTTAGTAAAGTCAGTAGACCGGGTACATATGACCCGATTGAATTCCGTCAACATCATTGCCACCCATTTGGCCGATATGACCATGTGGTTTTTTTTACACAAAAACAAAAAACAGAGAACTAAAAAGGGGGAAAGGAAAACTGGAAAAGGGATGAAGCAGACAAGTAAGGTATAATTAATTAAAAAAATTACCCAATAAAACACACAAAATTAATCACTGTTTTATACAATTGAATCACTAAGTTAAGACATGCAGCACAAATTAAACAATTTTAGCAGACGAATTTTCACAAATGGAACCTAATTTTAAGCATATAACTTAATTACCCAGGAAAAAACCAAATAAAATGAACCTAATTCCACAAATTCAATCATAATTTCATTTTACAATAGACAGAAATGAAAATTAAAAAATGATCATCACAAGCTTAAATAAGGGTCAAACATCAGAAAATAGAAAACAGAAATTGAAAGTCAAAAAAGAGATTAAACAAAAAAAAATATCAAACCTTTGTAAGAAAGGGGAGATTTTGAGCTGATTTTTCTTTTGTGGGCACTTAAATTTGTTTTTCCAGAAGGCACAAATTGAGTTTTAATTTGTGCCTGCTTTTTCTTGCAAGAAAAAATGGGAAATATAAAGAGGCAAAAGGATAGCTGAGAAGAAATGAGTTAGATAATCAGACGGTGTATGTCATGCCACGTGGGTGGCGTGGATGATGAAAATGGGAAATGTGGGCCCTACTCAAAACCTTGGTTTGATCAAATTGAGGAGAATGGATTGCTATCAACGGAAAAAAAAAAAAAAAAAAAGAGGATTAGATTTAACAAAGAAGGTGATGGAAGATTCCAGGGCTCGATGACTAAAATATGCGTATAGTCGAAACCGCTTTGTATAAAAAGCCAAACAAAAAAGAAAAGTTAATTAAAGTAAAGAAAAAATGTAAATGGAACAAAGGTTTAGTTTAAGTGCGTTATTATGTGAGGTTCTTTAGCTTCTACTTGACTGTGTTTTTTGAGACATCACGAGATTTATGGGATTAGATACATGATAATATGATTTTGGTTGCTTGCTACAAACAAGGTAAAGGTGTGTCAAGTTGGATGTTTTAAGTCGGGTTTAATTAGTTATGAAAATAGGTCGGATTTAATTAAGTAAGGTTTATGTCGCGTCAATTAGGTTAGATTTAGTTAAGTACTACTCCTTCCGTATTTATTTAAGAGATACATTTGGTCGGGCACGGGTATTAAGAAAAATAATTGAATGAAATAAAATAATTAAACAAGTGGGGTTGGATAGATATTTTAATAAGTAAGCAAGTGGGGACCATGTCATTTTGGGATGAGAGGTAGGGTGGGTTTATGAAATTATTTGTTTAATAGGATGGTGGGTCATAGGGTAATTTAGATGTATTATTTAATTAGATGGTGGAGTTGATAAGTTACTAAAAATGACAAGTGTACCTCTTAAATAAATACGGCCAAAAAAGGCAAGTGTATCCTTTAAATAAATACAGAGGGAGTAGATTTTAGCCCGTGCGATGCGCGAATTCTATTAAATTGTTAGGTTAAAATAAAACTCTTGTATATACCAAGTGTCATATTTATATATTCGATTAAATTAGTTTTTGATTTTGGATTGCAATTTGTTTTAGATTTATTTTTTAATTATTACTTATTAGATTGTTTGATTTTGGATGAAATTGTATATGCGTAACATTAATAAAACTATCTACGTGACGCCTAATTATTTATCTACGTGGCACTCGACTTTTTTAATTCAAAAACAATTTCAAAATCTTATTTTTCATGGGCCGAAACCATTAAATTTCCTATGTAGCGCTCTAATATTGGATTAGTGTTTGATTTTGGATTGAATTTTATTTAAGATTAGTGTTTCATTTTGGATGAATTTTATTTTAGATTTTTTTATTTATTTATTATAGTGTTTAATTTTGGATGGAGCTGATAAACTTGATATGAATCCAATTCAAACAATATGTTTACCAAGTCCATTTGTAAGGGAGGAAGATAGGAGAGAGAGTGAGGTGTGAATGAATTATCTCTATTTCGTAAGAAAATTCTCGAGATGGCGTTAATGAGTCTATATATTTCAGTATTATCTCTGTTTCATAAATATCTTTACGGTTACTAAATGAAAAAGTTAGTTTAATATAGTAAAATATGAAAAAAAAGTGAGAGGAATGTGTAAATAGATAAATAAAGTCCCGTTAAATATAATAAGAGATAAATTTTGAAAAAATTAATAGAATAATAAAGACCCGTTAAAACTGTCATAGTCATTAATTATAAAAACAATCACTATTTTAACTGTCGCTTAAAGTTGGAAAAAAAATCTCGTAAAAAAATAAATTTATTGCACGTACTTCAAATCTAGTATTACAATTTAATTATCGGTTTTTTCATGAAATGCCCCTGAGGTTTCACGGAATGCACCAAATACACCTGCGTGTTTCAAATCACATAATATACCCCTATTTAAACTTATTTGCACCAGATGCCCCTAGACTTAACAGATGTCTAACGCCGTTAGTATTTAGTTTGAATTAGCCCTTAATTATCCTAATTAACCCTTAATTAACCTAATTAACCCTAAATTTAACCATTTTTTTAATTATCTAATTACTTTTAATTAACTTTTTTTCCCCCTTTTTTTTCTTTTTTTCTCATCTCTGACCTCTACTCTTCTTTGTTTTATCTCTCCTCTGGCCATCCACATTATTGCACTTCCCCGACCCAACCACCACCCTGACGCCGCCTCCTCTTCCTTCTTCTTCGGTCTTCTTGTTTTTGAGAAGCCATTAATGCCCATATTTTAACAACAACCGACATCATCCCCGTTCACATCCATCCTCGAATCTCATAGAAAATGGAGTATTTAATCTTGAGTATTTCAGTAATTCAGTTGGTGAGATTCAATTGGGCACTTCCTTCCGGTGAGATTCAATTGGGAGTATTTAATCTTGAGTATTTCAATTGGTGCAATTCAATTGAGATTCACTTCCTTCTTCTTCGTTTTGCTGCAACTCCTCTAATCTCATCCATAATTCGTCTGATCTCCCATGAATTCACTCAAATATTACCAACAAAACTGACTAAATAAATCACACAATTTGATCAAAAATCAAGTATTAAAACACCACCCTTGTCAACTCCTCGCCCCCGCCGCTACTACTTCTCCGCCTCAAAATTTTTTTGTCCCCTTCATTAATACTCCGAATTGTAGAAATTGTAGAAATTGGGGTTTTAATTGGGGAGCAGTGGTGGTAATGTAATGTTGGAGGTAGGCAATCTGATCTGATATTGGGTTTGGAGGATGGAGTTGAAGGAAGAATGGAGAACAATGGAGTGTTGTTCTTGGTGAAGGGCACTGGAGAAGATGAATCATGAAAAGAGAAGGGATCGAAAGATTAGAAATAATCGAAGAAAAGAGAAAGGAAAAAAGAAAAAAGAAAATATTAGTTATATTTCATTGGAATTGATATAGGGTTAATTATATGTAGTTAATAAGGTTAATTAAGGCTGATTATCGGCTAATCACTAACGGCGTTAGTCTTCCGTTAAATCCAAGGGTATTTGGTGCATTTTTTAAAAAATAGGGGTATATTATGTAATTTGAAACACGCATGTGTATTTGGTGCAATCCGTGAAACCTCGGGGGCATTTCATGAAAAAACCGTTTAATTATTGACATGTGGGAATCTCAGCCTTCCTGGTAAATTAAGCCTGTAGGGCCGTAGGGTGTTGGACGAGTAGCTTGATTTAAAATAAAATAAACTAAAATAAACTCTAAAAAGGGAATCTAATAATAAAGAAACACTTTCTAAAGCATTTAATAATAATAAAATGGAATATATTTTTGGTACGTTTTATTTTAATAGAGAGAAAAATCATTAACAATTATCAAAGAGCCCCATAACGTTTATCTACTGAGGTATTGATTGGCCTAATTGACATAAAAACATGAAAAATATGGCATTTAATAAAATGGAAGATTGTAGTATTATTTGGTTGATAAAAATAAGAGAAGCCGCTCTTCTTAAAAAGTTACTCTTTTTACAAAATGGAGAAAGTTGCTACTTAGGTAAGTGAAACTTCCCATTAGAATTTTACTTTACATGTTCAACACAACGACATCTTCCACTTCTTAGGAATTGCCATACATATTCCTAAAAAGTTTTACTTCGTATGATCAACCAAACAACAACCCCTTAAAACATCAATACCCAACAACGTACCAGGTGAAACATACGAGTGATACAATTTTTTGACGGTTTGTGTTCAAAAAATCAATTAGCAAAATAATTGATCAAAGCCCAATTAAAGTCCTTTTCCCCTTTGCTAGTTGCTACAATAATTTTGTTAGGAAAATCCATGCAACTTGCATTCTTATAATCTTATGTGTGATATGTAACAAACAAACCTGATTGTAATTTAGTGATGGTGGTGCATAAGCTGATTGTTACAAATAGTGTTGAAAAGATATTTAAGTTATCCTTATAAATAGTAAAATATAGTATTGCACCCAAAAAAAATAAAAATGAAAATAGGCCATCTTATCGAGTCATATTATATCGACTTTGTGAGTGGTAGGGCCTGATTCGGGATATGCTCAATTCACATATCTGAACTTAATAAAACTTCATATTAAAAGACGATCGACATAGACAGGTGTTACAAGTATTCAGAAACGGATGGAGTATATGTTGCAAAATTAAAAGCAAATACAAATGGCCACGTACAATGAACAAGGTGACACGCAATTCTCTTTTCCTTTTTTAGAAAGGTTTTTAACCAGCGTTCTAAATATGGAAATTTTGCAAATTTACATCTTATCGGTTACACGTCAATGAATTTTGTTTATCTCACATTCAGCCAAAACATCAGAGGAAAAGAATATGAGCAATTATCTTGTGTATATTTATATTCCACCAATGAACCCACCATTGATACTCGTCTTCGTTCATGCACATAATTAATAATGGTTTGCTATGATTATTTTTAGTTTATTTATACAAATTCTCGTAAAAAAATGTTTGATAACATTTAGTTGACTATCAGGTCATATAACACGTCATCCTCCTCTTACCTGACTTGCACTTAGTTAACCATCTGAGCATATAATTAACACGTCACCTTCCTCCTATGTTAGATATTAGTCTTCAACTTGCGTGAGTAGGAGTATTCTCCCACATGGAAGAAAAATGATGTTTTGGTTGTCTTTAAATATGCTCATGTCCCACCTATATTGAATATGAGATGGCTTGGGTTATTGGGCCTAGTGGAGCATTGAGCTTGGTTTGCTACTAATTGGGTTAGTAATATAGCTATATATTATTAATCAAGACTTAGCGTTAATTGTTTTTGCGGTTATAAGGGCAGTTATTTGTTCATGGAGAATGGTTTAATTTGCTGGAGGTAGATTAGCTTTGAATCCCATCAGCAATATAGTGGAGGCTAATATTATGTATTTTCGTTTTTTCATAACTCAAAGTTTAGTATATAACATCCTACCCAACTAACTACTATATTGAAGATGAATTGACATACATGACAATTAAGTAAATGTTAGACGAGCTGACATAACACTGGTCATTATTTTTACATACGGAGTACTAAATTTTGGATATTTTACGCCACTAAAGCAAGAGATCGAGACAATAATTTAATCAAAAGGTCTTGCGCGCACAAGGTGTACAATAAATTTATTGTACACCAAGATAACTTTTACCCATTTTTTTTGTAACTTTAACTTAGTTTTGATTAACTTTTATAGTAGTAAAAAAAAGTTGATAGATAAACATTCAATGATTAATTTTATTACATTATTAGTGATTTTGAAAAAATAAGTTTTATTAAAATGAAAAAATTTATCACTAAAAAAATAGATAACTTTTACATATATAAGCTTAACTTTTACGCATTTTGAGTTAACTTTTACTCCGGTGTACAATATTTATTGTACAACTTATAAATAAGAATTTGTGTAATTTAATTGGGCAGCTTTCAGTATGATTGATGTTTGTGGAGTTAATCATGAATAATTGATATGATGAATTGATGAATTTAGTTAAATATAGCGTCTTAATAACTTCATGCTTCCTTTTCATTGTTAGATTGTTAGCTAGCTAGGTTAGTTAATAATAGAACACACGTAAATTATTATTATGTTCCTTTCCATCTGCTAATAATTGTACATTATAATTTGTACGTACTGTGTTAATCACTTAATCATGTACTAATTAATTCATCATGTCACCGTTCATTAATTGAAAGTACTCGAAGCTTGTTTTTTTGAGGAAGATTAGAGGTAATCAAGAGTCTAACCTAGCCTTCGCTAATTTCATTTGTTTTGGGTTGAAACGTATTTTTATTTTACTTTTTACAACATTAATTCTATTTCAAGGCAATAACAAACAATTTTAGTCGCATTTCTATATAAAAAAAAATATGTTGAGATCTTGCCACGTGAATATTACATGTGAAGGTCTCATATTGATAATAGATCAAAGAGAGAGCCCACATGTATTCACTTAATGAGGTTACGGGATTACTTCCCTTATAGCTTTAAAGTGGAACTTTCTTTATAATCTTGCAAAAGTTGACTCACTTCTCTGAGATGGGTTGATGATGGGCGCGATTTAGGCCCATATTTAACAAAGTATATAGAGGGAGGCCAGGGAGCCACCAAAGTGGTACAAAGACAAAGAACTTGATCCAAATTTGAAGTACCACATACGTAGTACTCCCTCCATTTCATTTTGATGTATCCATTTGGAATCTGGTGTGGTTTTTAAGAAATTTGGAATATTGGTTTGTATTGGTATAAGTGTAATGATTGGGTGTAAGAGAAATGATTGGGTGTAAGAGATTATAATAAATAAAGGAGTGAGAAAATAATAAAGAAATAAGGTAAGAGAGAGGAGTGATAATGATGGGTGATAAAGGAGGTGAGAGAGTGGGTATATGGGGAAGGGAAAAGAATTAAATATTATGGGTGGGAAAAATTAGGTGGGAATATGGGTAGAATCTTTAGGTATTTTGGTAATTAGATAGAAATGTAAGGGTATTTTAGGATAAAATGTATGTCCAAAAATAGAATAGATTCTAAATGGATACAACAATATGAAATGCTTAAAATGGAAACGGATACAACAAAAAGAAACGGAGGGAGTACTTCTTAAGACTTATTTTCTCTTTTCTTATTTGTATGACACAATTATTTAACGACGTTTGTTAATGCACGATTTCAGAAGGGGATTTACAATCCCAAACTATTTCTTTTGTTATTGTTTCTATGCTATAGTCGCATTTGATATCTTTCTTTCCCAAACAAAATATAATAAATGAAAAATTATTAGGTACACCCTGGTCCACCAATGATGTTTTTATATGTAATGACATAAATGTGGTTTTTAATGAAATAATTCGGGAGATCGTCTGAGGACAAAAACTAATTATAAAGTTTTATATAACGTCGTATACAAGTATTTACGTTGATATCTTCAGGTGGAAGAGTTCCTTTAATAATATAAACACAGAAATCAATAATGTACCAAAGATTTAGCTAATACGCTTGACAACGAGATTCATGTTTGCTTGATTTAGTGAATGCCACAAACAAGATTAAAAACACCAATCAAGTTGTTTAATTTGCTTTTAAATAACTCCATCGTTCTCAAAGTCAAAGTCAAAGGCCATACTCCAATCAATATTTGTAGGAACAAATGAACAATCAAACAATTTAAAATGTTAATTCCAGATCATATTGTTATGGCAATGCTCCATATCTTTAATTACAAAATTCTCACTAACTCATTTTCGTTGCACATTTCCAATTCATTAGATTTTGATGTCAACATAATTAAATCAAACCTTTATGTTTACGTTTACGATATTATGTCTTTAAACTTTAAAGCAAACCGAGCAACAAACTGTATACATCTTTTATTTGGTCAACTAACGTATTTATATATATATATATACATTGAATAAAATCCATTACAACATCATCAACGAGAAATTGGTCCGGCAAAAGGATGTGTGGTTGGTTAATTGCTGGATGTATACAAGTTTTCTGATCAATTTGCACGGATCAATTCGCTAAATATTATACATTAATTTTTTTATTTTAATAGGTAAACCAACATCTATCACAGGTTAGTCAGCCTAGCAACGTAAATCGTTTAAGCCACTCCCAACATTTTGCAACTGATGGGGCACGACAAAAAGCGAGTTACCACTTCGCAATTGTTGCTAAGCCAAATAATGTTTTGCTATATTAGCTAATTTTATGAATTGGAACAAAAATAAAATAAAAATTCTCAAACTGCACAAAAAATAAGAATGGTTTGTCCCATTTTCATATTACACTTATGCTGTCATAATAGTTCTAGCTCATCCTACTACATATTCTTGCCACCTGAAAAGTGAAAACTAATCATTTGATTAGCAGTTCTGATAATAAATTAGAGGCTTAGTTTTCTTTGGTGACAATTTTATTAGTCTATACACCAAAATGTTACATACATTTTCCATACACACATACTATTTGTTTGGCATTATTTTCACGGTAACAACTTCTCGAGCAGACCGCCAAAGAAGAAGCTGGTTTTAGCCCACCCTCTAGCTTCCGGGGGCGTCCTGTCGCTGGGCGGGGCTTTCTTCACGTTAAGCATCATGGATAGTCCGATTTCTTTCCGGAGCGCTTCGATTGTCTTCACATCAACCGGGTTTCCTGAAGAATCCCTAACATAAAACACATTCTTTGCCTTCTGCCCAACTGTGGATACACCTGCTCTCATTACTGTCAGTCCGTTTTCTCGGAGTATCCGTGTCACTTCTGATAGTAAGCCAACTCGATCCTTCGCACAGAGTTCTAGGCTTAGACCCTGTTTCATAAGCATCATATCAATTCCTAAATGAATTATCTCACAAGACAGAGTTGTTTGTTGCGAAATACGGAGTATAAAATGAACAACTACTGCTTGCTTTCATATATAGTCTCTTAAACTCTAAAGTCATAATTTAAATATACCCTCCCAGTCCCTTAATTCGATACAGCAATAAACTTCAGACCTAGTACTACGTACTATAACACTAGAACTTAGGAAACACTAGATTAGATACCGTGCATGCACGAATATTCTAAATATTTGACTGAAATATTTCTCTTCCTAAAATTACTGCATAATTAATAAACTTTGAGCATACTCATTTAATCATCTAATACAAATATGCAACATCTAATACGGAGTATGCAATTTCCGTCCTACTACGTATTACATATTTTATTCAAAATATTCGATACACTAGAATGTTGATTCAAAATATTCGATATACTGATATGTTGATTTGACCAAAATATTGAGTAAATATATTTTCCATTAATCCATTATTAATTAATATAATGACTTGACTAAAATATTACGGAGCACCAAAAGTCCTTTTTAGCAAATAATTATTACATATATTAGTTCCATAATCTATAAACAAATATTTTTTCCATACATGAATGGTAACTAAAAAAAAAGGATAAAACATAAAAATAAAAATAAAAAGTAGAGATTTTTTAGGAATAAAGTTTTTGGCGGGAAAAATTTGCACCATGAAATGACAGTGGTGCCTGTTTTAGTATAATGGCAAAATAGCATATCTTGAGATGGGAATTACCTCGCTTACTCTCCGATGAATGGCAGCTTCGAGGCATTTGATAACCCTTTCCTTCTCTACTTCCATGTTAAGTGTACAGCCATCCTTATGTCGAATGTAGTACTCCTGTAACTCCGTTTATCAGCAATTTTAGTGTTGCAGAATAATAAATGTTGATTATCGAGGATTTTTTTTTTTCTTAGCTAGCTAAGGGATAAAAAGCAAACCATCATGAAGATCTTTGAACTTTTTATGCATGTACTTAGAAAATTTGGGTAAACTTTTTTTTTTTTTTTTAAGAACAAGGGGGAAGTACTAAACTTCCAACACTTATTATAACTAAGAAACAGAAAGGCCTTAGTTGAACAATGTGCATCTCGTACTTCCTGGAAAATATAACAGAATATCTGTTAATATTCTGGACGATACAATAGAAGTATCTGTCAACAATAGTAATTTGATCAATAAAACATAATAAAACTTTCAATTTCATCTGTATCTTATAATTAAAAACCATCCTCTATATATGATGATACTTCATTTCTTCATTCTTCAAAATCATTATACCATATAAGACCATGGTGTCTACGAATATGATGGAAGCATAGGCAAAAGAAATGTCAGGAAGAGTATATATCAATAACGGTATAACATGTTGTTTTCGTAAATAAATCGGTAGGAAAACTTAAAAAATGGATGGAAATAAAAAAAAGAAACGAAAAAAGTGAATTAAATGAATAAAATATGAGGTTAACACAATATAATTTGAAGTTAACAGAATAAAATGTGATCTTAAATGAATAAAAACTGAAGTTAAATGTATATCTTGAAAGTCTATTTATTTACGATTTTGCCATGTGATTTGTACTATTCATCAATAACAGTTATTGATTTGGAATCACCCGAAATGTCAATGCAAGAAAATAAATGTAAAAGAAAAAAACTCCAACAAATTTGGCAAGAAGAGTGATATCGGTACCTGTGATGCATAAGGGCCATCAGAAGAAATGGTTGCATGGAAAACAACATACTCCATATCCGTAAGTGTGCAGACAATATCAAACATAAGCTTTGGTCGATCCTTACACTTCACCGTAACTACTGAGTACCCCTTCTCCTCACAGCGTTCAACGAAGATTCTAGGCTTGACAGGTGGCGGAGGGCATTCCACGTCAACACCTTCATAATCCCTGTCAGCAAACAACATCTGATGAAGACGTCGATCAACATGAGTAAAACCCATGGAGAAATTAGTGCAAGCCACTTGCTCGTCGTCAGATTGGGTCCCACCAAGAATGTTCTTGAGTTGCTCTTCCATCAGAGATAATCTGGTGGGGTCATCCACTGCGCGATTGGTAGTATCATCGTTGACATAAAGGACGCAGGCTATTCGTGTGTTGTGGGTCCACACTTCAGCAGCGGATATGTTGAAGTGAAGGTCAGCTAGAACAGCGAAGATCTCTGATAAGAGTCCGGGACGATCTCTTCCTATGAGTTCGACAGCGGTGTGGTCACCAACGGGGTGTAGTCCTACTCTTTTTCCTGGCCAACTCTTTATCCAATCAGCTGCTTGGCCCTTGGGTCCTAAAGCCTATTGCGAGATGCAGTGAAAAAACACAATTAATTACCACTATAGAATTAGCAAATTCTGACTTGGCACTGGAATTACCAGAACACTAGATAATATTGGCATACCATTTCTATATATTCTAGCTGGCGTTTGCAAGGAATTTGGTAGTGTTCATTTATTTATACTTTAGGTGAAGTCACAAGCAAAGCAAAGATCAACAACCTTTTAAGGGTGTGTTTTATTCAACTAATTTTCACTAAACTTATTAGAACTTATCAAAACTTATTTTAGTTATAAATTGTACTTGGGTAATCCTTATTTTTCCTGAACTTAACTGAACTTATTTTTCCTGAGATAAGTGGAAATAAGGTGAACAGAACAAAGCCTTAAAGGGAGACATCAGAAAAAGTTGTTACAAATAAAATATCATCTATACTATAATTTTCAAATTAGTTTGTGTCTCTTTGAAGATATTACTAGTTTGCAATCTAATGTGTCCAGTACATTAGACAGCATCTTGATGTATTCATATTGCTTAATCCGTGGATGATGGAATAAATGGCTATCATGCAAATGCGATGTTGAAATTCTATCATTCGTAAGAAAAACTCTTTCTTTGAAATCTGTAAATACGCACAAGCTCAATAAGACCGGTAAATGCGAGTAAAACACAGGTTTACACAGTTGATCACAGGAAACTAGATAATATTGGCGTACCTTTTCTATATATTCTATTGTCTTGCTGTCTGTAATCTTCTTCCCATTTTGATCAGTAACATGGAAGACTGTTTTTTCATAAGCGAAACAAATATCAAACGTTGATAGCCAGTCAAAGCAAGAATATGTATCTAAGATGAGCTATAGCCCAAAGTAAAAAGATACACAGTATGTGATTAAGAAAAACGCAAGAAAAAAAAGTAGCTGTCAATATGTCTAAGATAAAAAATATAAGAAATCTTAAATTGAAGAGCAACATACCATCCATGAACCATCCACCATCAGAAGAAATGTAAGCTTTGGTGATGATGAGATCAAGGTCAGTTAGGATTTGCACAACTTCTAACAGTATTCCTGGTTTGTTCATGCTGTCAACCTGCAACAAAAGCAATCATTTAACCTGTTAAGTGTTAACTCTATGTAAATTGACAAAAAGCAGTGCTAAACATGACAGATTGCGTAAGATTTGACGATGACTGAAAGACGGACGGAGCTCTTATAACAGATAGAATATTGCGTGCTATTTGTCAACAAGTTTAATATACAGTAACAAAAAAACATTTTCTGACGTGATGCATTACGAAGAGTCGAAGACACATGTCTGAGAAACAGGATTTTTTTAGCAGATAGCGGATTAACTATCTATTTGCGCTTAATTTTACATAACTTCTCAGAAAACGCATTCATTAGTGTGATGTTGGAACCTATTAAGGCCCTGTTCGGAAAACTAGCGGAGTACACCAAAGTAAGTGTGAAACTAACCCATCACACTTACTTCCAGCAGAGTACAACAATTTCTCCCTTTTTCAGTATTCAGGCTTGAGATATCATAGTTGTATGTAAAATTTATATAACTATCAGATAATTATACTCATAATGGTCCCATTAATTATATTTTGATAACTAACAAGTGTAAAAATAACTAGGGTAGTTAGTGCTACTGCCGTTTTGACCATCAGATGATGAGATGCTGACCTTTACTAGGGTACAGTCACTGTAACTGGAGTTATCCACAGAAACCCTGAAAAAAAAACCAAGTTAGAGTCAGATGTATGATACAATGTCTTCTCGGATGATTCGGAAGAAAATATGAACAGATTAGGAACCTGGGAGGATTTATTCTGATGCTTAAGTTTTCGTATTCAGGATCAAAATATGGCCCAGCCATTTTAGCTTCTTCAACAAAAAGTTGAAGAACTTTCCGGGGGATAGAAGCTGGTTCAACAAACCATGAAATAGGCTACATTATATCAGTTATCGAATGAATTGAAGATAACATTAGCATGACTTGGAATGTGACCATAATCCATAATTGAACTTACCTAACTGCACAAGATGAGAGCACAAGATGAGAGTCCCGGATTTCACCCTTGACCTTGACCCTAATCCTGAACTAACTTACATCGTACAACTTCACAATACAACTAGAATTTTTTGTCCTGCAAAACAAGAAAAGCCACTTTAACCAAATTTGACCTTGTCTAGGCTACTATCCCAATCAATAAAAACTATTTTCATGAATACCTGTACTTTGACTACTACGATATCAGTTGAAAAAGAAAAACCAGTCCAACAATGGCTCTCTCGTTACCACGCCTTACAGAATGGCCGCTTGACCCACTGCAATAAATTGAGAAAAGAAAAGCGTCATTAAACCAAAGAAATCCAGGTTCATTGCCAAAATGACATCATAATTTCTTGAAGATCTAATCCATGCATAGGCATGATTTCAGCTAATGTCAGTTCCAGAATATGGATGGAAACTAATGAGTTAAAGTAATGGGAATCAATGATTATCATATCACTTAGATAAGCTGTATATATTGTTACCACTCAGTGAAACCATTGCATCAAACACAACCAGACATTTGTATGTCTCAAATTGGTTCTAACACTTTGACTTTACTTTCCTCTTCTTAGCTTCCCATTCCTTTCTCTGATCCGTCTCTTATCCTGGCTAAGTGTGTATGGTACTCCGTAATGTTTAGGTCTTACAAGAGTATTGTGCATCCAGCTGAAACTATATAGGGCTTGATTAGCTTTTCTTATCTGTTTGGTTGTTTTAAAGTTAAACTGAACCAAGATTTCATATGACTTGAACCTTTGACCTTTCTGTTGGCTAGTTTTTATATATCCCTTATAGCCTTACCCTTTTCAGATACAAAGTGCTAAATAGGCTTGCCCATTGAATTATCAGCACATAAGTTAGAGGTGGATATCAAAGTCCACATTCGGTTCCAAACTCTCTTGGGAGCCACTCTATTAAGACATTACTTATATTATATCGCAAACAGAAAAACAGAACATGTCAGTTAATTCTCAATCCTTGAGACAGTCAAATGTGACGCTACAACGGGACACCTCATGTAGACGATTTGTAGAAAACATAATACAATAAAATCAACATAACTCCAGTGTCCCTAAAAAGCTTCCTGTGTGAGACATGTTAAAGCGGCGTTGTAAGCAACCTTACTCTTATGATAATAGAGGTTGTCTCTACATCCTAAATTACACAAATCGCAGCTATAAGCTTCTTCACAACAAGTAAGAAGGACAAATAATTTTATGAGAAGACAAGTCTACATCGAAAATGGAGCTAGAAAAGGTAAAGTGGAAAGTAGAACACAACGTAAATTAAGGTCAAATCAAGTATGGAACAATAGTCAAACATTTCAGTGAGTATAAGATGAGGACACTCCTAGATAATCCGAGCATAAGAAACATACCCTTGACCCTTTCTATATTCAAATATTTAATCATTGCATAGCTAATTCTCAACCCTTGAGAGTTGAGACACTTGAATGTGACACAACATTGGGACACCTCAATAAAGACAACTTGTGAAAAACGTAATACAATAACATCAACATCACTCCAATGTATGAAAATTGAACACATATAAGTCTGACGGGATTCATCCAAAAACCATTTGGTAATAGGTGGAGTAGTTCACCAATTTTATGTCAATCTCCCTCTATTTCTTCCACGTGGGACAATAGTCCCAACTCACATGTGGGGTAGTCTTCTCAACAATGTCAAAAACTGAGGATTACCAGACATCAATAGCCAGTTAACTGACCCGCCATGATTCGAGCCAGCTTTACCCAACGGCGTATTCCTCCAACAACTGATTTTATAGCTCTATACTTAATAAGTTAATACACAAGCAGAACCACACAAAATTATCTTGCAAGTTAAAATCTTTCCAACTTTTGCAAAATTAAGAAGCTTTGGTTAATCTCAGCCCAAAATAAAGCCGTCCAACTTTTTCTTTCCAGCCTTCTATGCTTGTTACAGCAAAATTATGAAGCTATGGTCTATGGTTAATCTCAGCTTGGTCTAATATGCAAGCCAAAACCCCAATTAATCAAATTCCAATGGAAATATCTTCTTAATACAAATTTCTGAACAAAATTCAAAACCCTATAACTCAAGAATTCAAATTCGAAACCCAGATAACCCGAGAATTAAAATTCCAAATTCCAAAATTTTAAACACCCTGAACAAAAAAATAAATGGAAATCCAGTTAACTCAATAAAAACATTACCCAGAACAGAAAGGGAAGAAAGGAAAAGAACAGCAGAGCAATTAATACTAAATTTAATTAACAATTAACCAACTAATTATCAACAATTATGAACCCACCATCATTACTTAACAATATAAATAAACTTCAAAAGAAGAAGAGAGATAAAGATAGAGAAGACTTACAAAATGGGTGGATGAGAATGTCTGAAACAGAGAAAATCAGCAAAACAAAAACATGGAAAAAAACAATGGGGAAATTTGTACTGAAAAATTGAGAATTTAGAGAAATGTTTGTCAGTGAGGAAGAGTTGAGTGATGCATCAGCAGATGGCGCACTATAATGTTTGATATATTTGATGCTAATTGCTGGTTTTTTAGTGGAGAGAGAAAGAGGTGGACACGTTGGCATGGCGTGTCCAGAATCTGCCTTTTCTTTTTTTTGTTAAAAAAACTCTTAAAATTTTATAATTTTGCTGACATAAAAAGTGGTAATAAAATACAGTTTTATGATGTGAATCGTGGTTCATTTTAACAAGAAAATAAGATCAACTTGTGTTTCTGTGCAACTTGTTGTTCTTTCTTCTTTGTCTAATCATTGATTCAACGGTGTTGGTTGTTGCACCGCCGTCTGTTTCATCATGGAGAAAATAAAAAAATTGCGCTGTTTATAGAGGCGGTAAATGGGTTATTTGGATTTGAATAATGTGAAAAACTTACATTAGGTTGTTTCGTGTCGATTTGTTTCATTGATAATGGTGTAGTTTAGGTTATGGACTGCTTCAGTTGAGTACCAATTTACAATAGCGAACTTGAATAGTTTTATGAGAAGGGTCAGGAGAGGAATTAAACAATATAATATGAAATTTATATAATTATATTTAAATTTTAGGAGACATAACTAATTAAAAATACACTAGTGAAAGTTTTACTTGAGGTGTGAATGTGTGATCCCTTCCACGCCATAATTAAGAACCACCACTGCCAATTCATATCATTTTTGTTTCTGGTGGATATTGTGTCTACTCGACAACATGAAGCATATAATTGCTCCTTGTATGATAAAAGTACGTGCAACTAATTGTTAATAGAGAGTAATTACGTAAACTAACTACGGAGAAAATATCCATAATGCATGATGTATAACTGATTGTACCTTAACCTTATAATGTACAATCAAGTCTAATTTGATTAGACTTTGCAAGGTACTCCGTACAACAAGTGGTATGATAGAAATTGTTCAAAATATCAATAGTATTCTTATTCAAATCAAAATGTATTTTACTCATTAGCGATACTTGGAACATTTCAAGTTTTCAACCCTTTTTCATGAAAAAAACCGAGCTTTACTTTAATAATCTGGAATTTAAACAAAAAATTACATAGATGCTTAGCTATTTTATTAACTAATAATAATCTATAATACTTTAGGAGTATTCAATGGCAATTCTTCATTCTTCTGAATGGGAATCAAGAAAGGATATGCAAAGGAATTGTATTGAAAAGCCAAATATAAAAAAGAAAAACAAAGGATCATGACTATGTTTAATGATGACCTTTCAAGTGTTAAGAAAGAACAAATAAAGGGAGTAATTAGACAATTAGAGTGTAGAATAATAATATTGTACTAATTTGCACATAAACTACAACCAGAGACTTAGAATCCTATTCCAAGCATTATCAACAAATTATAAATCACAAGATTCCAACCATTATATCATGTCTATATTTAACTTGGCAAATTCCAATTATTTTCTTGGTTTTTTACTGTTGTGTACGGAATAATGGAGTTGTAGTCACTTAGTCATGGCCACTCATGGGCCACTATGCTTTCAATTTTTCTTTCAAAAATACAAAATAGAAATAACGTCGGTTTATAAAATTAAGTGTGCGAGTATTGTATCCTACATTTGAAGATAAAGTAAAAAACTTGTAGTTTATACTTCGTAATCTAATTGGGCTATTATTTCTGTTGTCAATTGATTTTAGAATTGAACCTCAATTGGACTGTGTTAGTGGGTTAATTGTTTACTCCTTTAGATGTGGTAGAGTGGTAGGAGGGTAGGTTTTTTTAAACAGTTTTAACTTTTAATTAACTAACTATAATATCATCTTTTAGTTGTATTCCAAAAACGCCTTATTTTATGATAACAACATGTACCAATATGTTAAAAATAATTATTTAAAAAAAAAAAAAACTAATTCAGCCTTCCCCCCTCTCGATCTGCGTAATATGGAGTACATATAAAGTACACACGCGTGTATCATGCAGTGAGGTTGTTTTTTCGGATATCAGATATGTGTGGCAACACACATATCAGCTAAAAGACAAATAGTTGAAAGACAAAAAAGGAAGTACCACTCATGTTAAAAAAGTATCATTCTGTAAAAAAAAATTACCATTTTTGTTTAAAAAAGTACCGGTTAATTTCATTTTTGTCCTTTTTTCTATTTTGTCTTTTGCTGTGATATACATTTGCAAGCACATATCTGATATCCGAAAATACTTCCTCATCATGCAGCAACTCTCACATTTCCTACTTACATCAATTACATGTGAGGAAAAGAATAGAAGATCGATATAAAAGGGATCACCAATGTGCATAAAAGTACCCTTAAATACACAGAATAATATTCACTCTCTCCATCCAACTTTCATCCCCTCCACCTCCCACAACATCGACAGATTTAGCAAGTAGCTCAATAACAACTTTCCTAATAAAACCAAAATCCCGATGGAAATGTTTCAGAGATTTAGCAAGTAGCTCAATAACAAACTTCCTAATAAAACCAAAATGCCGATGGAAATGTTTCACCTACTTTAACCACTTGTAGGTTTCTTAAGGCTGGGGCTATTTTAAAAAAAACAATTATAAATGCGACCAGTTCTAATTAATTGAAAGTTGAGACTGATATTAAAAAAAATACCAACAGAACTTGGGATTGCTAGAATCAATTTTTCCTTTTTTATTAGAGGCTTAAATGTCTATCATATCAGTTCAATAATATTGAGTTTGGGTGGTTCGATTACATTCATATTCAGGGTACTTCGAGTTGGATCACTACAAGTTACTTTGTTTAGAATTACTACGGGATAAAAGTCCTACTATATTTTGTCCTCTCCATTACAATGTTCATTGTATAATTTGATTACGTTTTTTCTTAAAACATAACGAAATTACCTTTGTATTATAAAATTATTGTTTGCTTATAAAGTGATAGAAATAAGCAAACAATATAAGCAAACAAATTTGCCTTTGTATTATAAAATTATTGTTTGCAAAAACGGATAAAACTATTGTTTGCTTATTTCTATCCATTGAAACATCAAGTCACCCATCATATATAATTCATAATTCATAAACCATTACTCTTACTTTTCAAATGCGACAAATTTTCCCATTTTCATATCTCAAAATGAGAAATGTGACTATTATTTCTCGACAAGGAATGTAACAAAGAATTATAGAGTAATAAGTAACATTTTATTTCAAAGAACATATATATGAAGATTTTATGTGTTAGTGTGTTACACGAATATGATTATGGTGTTTGACATCCAGGACCACCGAAAAAGAATCTAAGCTCAGAATTATGGACGTCAAAATTAGAATTATAACATGTTGGCAATGTTGTACGGACGTCAAAATCTTGTTGAACAGGATGAATATCAGTGAAAAATTTACCAATATACTTTATGTCACGAATATAACTTGATTTTTGAAACCCTTCACTAGAGAAATGTCCACTGCCCATTTGTGTAATAGTGTGGTTATCTTGTGCCGTGAAATCCGCCACCTCCCCGCCCCACGCTACTATATCACCACCACTTTTCGCCATGCTTGTGAATAGCGAAGCCGGCCAATATCCCATAACTACATCACCGATTCTCAACCACCAATCTCCTGATGTAAGGTCCTGTCACAACGAGAAACCACTAAATTTTGTGACCGATTATCAACAATTTATTGCACTTGCAAGTATAAATTATGTGCGGGAAAGGACTATAAAATCCATTTTCATGGTTCAATAGGTCAACTAGTGATCAAAATATCAACTCTGATACCAATTTGTTATAACAGATGGGGTAACTAGGGAGGAAACAAAAGTCCATGAACATAACACAAGTAAGTTTCATCCTAAAGCCAATTGACAATAAAAGAAATAGCCAACTTAGGTTATAAATTAGAAGCTTTTGATTCATATTCCAACGTGGAACATAACACTCACACTTACGGAGTACTTTTAACCGCTTTTCACATACTTCGTTGTATATTCTGATTAATAACATATTTTTAAGGCTAAGGGGAAAATATATGAAAGTATTACCTTTTGTATATTAAGAGTAATCTCTCTTTGATTTCCGCCATAAACCGAGAAGCTATCCAAATATGCACCAACAACAAATTCCTTGTGTGTTTGCACAAATCCGGGACAATTTAGGTCATAGCAACCCGTGGACTTGTAATTATCTCTCTAATTATTCAAACAATCAAGACATTTAAATTAGCCGTATAATCAAATTGAAACACAAAATTGTTACGGTCCATATGAAATTACTTACTGTCCAGTATACGAAAAGCCTTGGTTGACTGTGACCGTCGGAAGGATTTACCTACAAATTACAAAAACGGATGAGAAAAAATGTCTAGGAGACTCGTAGATCGCATGGAGTATATTCGAGTGCCCAGTGTTCAACGTTTATTGAAAAAGATTTCAATGTAAGCTTACAAGTAGATTTGAACCACCAATTGCCTGTTGGTTCAGTGGTGATTGAGGCTGAACTTGGTAGGGAGGACCCCGTGTTCGATCCCCCACGACAACAATTGGGAGGGGACTGGAACCTATCCACTCAGAACTCGCCCCGAATCCGGATTAGCCCTAAGGGTGGACCGGGTGGTACACCAAAAAAAACAAGTAGATTTGAACCACCAATGATGTCTTGTCCTAGTGGTTAAGTCTGAAGGCTTGTGAACGATAGGTCAATTTATATTGCTCTCGTGGCTCATCATAACCAAAAAAAAAACAAGTGGATTTGAACTAGTGGCGAAAATGTTCACTTGAATGTAGATTTTTGGATTTTTTGCTATAAAATCATGAAATTTCTAGTTTTTCTTATACAATTTTGTTCAACTGTGCACACTAAAGGAGGCAAAAGAAATAAGTTGCAGCACTACTACGTTATTCTGGATCCGTCACTAATTTGAACTATGTATTTTTTGAATTTTAAAGTATATGTTTATTTAGAAACGTGGTGCACAATAAGCATTATACATCCAAACGCATAAATCATATTTTATATTGAAGACCACAATAGATAATTAAAAAACGAATAAATTATGTATTTGGAAATGAAGTACATACCCGCCAACCGGCCTCTATTGTATTGAGATTAGTATCATCTCCTGCTACGATCCATATCTGAGAAATGCTTTGGCCCAATGGGTTGACAACCGGGTTCCAGACATTTAGGGTTCCATGTGCTCCATTGATCGTTCCAGTTGTTGGTGCCTTTAACTGAATCATAGCATACTTGTATCCAACAATTTCCACCCGGCCCGAAACGCAACAAAAGACATAAAAGTCAGCGAAATTGATCACAATGTAAAATTTCAAATGTAACTCAGAAAGCCTAAAGTTTGTACAAAAGGCCTTGCACGTATAAGATGTACCATAAATTTATTGAACAATATGATCATTTTTACCTAATATATTTTTAACTTTTATCTAGTTTTTTTATAACTTTTAATATGTTTTGATTAGTTTTTATAAGTATTAAAAAAATAAATTGATAGATAAACATTTTAAAGGGTTAAATGTTTATGTTTAATTTTACACATTATTCGTGATTTTAAAGAAAAAGTATTAAAATGAAAAATTTTATCACTAAAAAAATAAATAACTTTTACATATATAAGAATAACTTTTAAGCATGTTAAGTTAACTTAGTATACAATATTTACGAGGGCGGCGTGCCCCATATCAGATATGTTTTTACAAAAATATATCACCCCACTAAAGGACAAAATAGGTATAAGACAAGCATTAAAACATGTGCCGTTTTTCAAAGAACATATGCCATTTGGAAAAATGTATGCCAATTTTCAAAAACCGATACATTTTCCAAAAAAATTGATTTTGTCCTTTAACATTTGTCTTTAGCCTATTTGTCATGTAGTGGGGTGATATATTTTTGTAAAAACATATCAGATATGGATTTATACTTCTTCCAATATTTACTGATAATACACCACTTGTAAATAAGAATTTTTGAAGTCTGTATTAATATCATTAATATGCTCCGTATAAAATATGGTAATTACTAATCACATGTACTCCTTCGGTCTCTTTTTGTTTGTCGTTTTAATCCGTCCCTAAAAGATTGCCCAATTACCATAAAAGCACATGAGACCACAACTTTACTCTCACGTAAAATATATTGGCCCACCACTTTTATCACTTCTCAATTCTACAAAACTAAATCTTAATAAAGCACTATTAGTGCATGAGACAAATAATTAGGGATGGAGAGAATAACCTTGTCACCCAAAAAATATGTAATTCGGTAATTCTTTCACAATTACATTTCAATTAATTGTTAAGGTAGTAACAAATTAAAATTCATTATAGTACAATTCTCCTTCCAGTAGAGGCTAGGGTAGACAAGCTAGTATAATTGTATAAATAATTAAAATATTATATAATTAAATACGGATTACGGAGTATACAGAGCACTCTGTGGTTGTGTACATTTTTTGATACGTAAGAAAAATGGTATCAAGTTGGACCTCCATGCGGATCAATATAGTGTCATAGTGTGGCCGTGTGGGTTAGGTTGCGTATATATGTTGTGACATGTAAAATACTCGTTTTTAGTTACTCATTTCGGCCCTTAATATTTGACCTGTTTCGACCGGATACGCTTGCTAAAGCACAACTTTGACCATCAAATTCTTTCACTACATATTATAAAAACTTATAAAAATATTAATATTTTTGAAAATACATAATAAAATGAAGCCAACAATATATTATATACTAACATTTGTTTAAATATACTAGAAATAAAATAGGGTCAAAG
Organism: Spinacia oleracea; assembly: GCF_020520425.1. NCBI lineage: Eukaryota > Viridiplantae > Streptophyta > Magnoliopsida > Caryophyllales > Amaranthaceae > Spinacia > Spinacia oleracea. The sequence goes on from NC_079488.1 coordinate 109,898,648, forward strand.
TGAATTATGTGAATAGTGCAAAAAGTCAAACTGGGTCGAGTATTAAGGGACGGAGGGAGTATGATTTACGAGAGAGGGAGTGTTGTAAAAAAAAAAAAAAAAAAAAAAACTCACCTGATGATGAGTGGGTGGTGTTGCTGCAAAAGGTGATACTTTTGCCTCCTTTTGCTACAGAAATTTAGACGAATTTAATAAGATCACATATAATGATATTTTTTTTATATATAAACGTAAAAGATGGTCAAAAGGATGTTTAAATAGTGAAAAGTCCATTACGGTGCCAAAAAAAAAAAAACAGAGGAAGTATATATAATTACCGAACTTTACAATGAATTCAAATGTGAACTACTGGAAAAATTAGGAGTTTATGTACCTTAATGGTTTTGAAAATGGCCTTTGAAGCCTCAATTGGTGTTGCTCTGGCAAAGGGAGAGTTCAACAAGATTACAACAAAAAGAAGAAACATAAAATCACCACTTCTCATGTTGAATATATTTGAATAACGATGATAATTTTAAGGATCGATCTTAATTATACACCTGATAAATGATAAACTATAGTTTTAATTTAGCTGATTAATCCTTCTTAGCAACAGAAGGTTTAATTTTTTAATATGATTTATGGGATATTATATATATTCATATATACTCATCTAAGCTTGATATTTGGTTAATTAACCAAATAAGGTAAGTTATTAGGAGTATTTCTTTCCTATTTAATTCTTTTGACTTAAATTTCAATTCTTTGATATTTGATTAATTAATCAAATAAGGTAAGGTATTAGGGATAAAGTTGTGGTTATGTTAAACACATACTTCGTAATACAGAGTAATGAATATTGATGGTAAAAATTATGCGTTGACAAATAAAAAAGTCAAAATGATGCAACTATTTTGAAATGGAGGGAGTATACATCAACACGGCACATAGTCATATAAGCATGAATTTTTTGAAGACGTGTTTCCTCTCTTGAATCAAAGAATAAACAACTTTTGTGTGCCTTACCGGAAAGACCACTTTGATTGCTTAACTCATTGATTTCATTGTTTAACTAATTAGTTTTAGTGCTTAACTAACTAGTTCTAGTGTTTAACTAAATAGTTCTATTGTTTAACTAATTAGTTCCAGTGCTTAACTAATTGATTTCATTGCTTAACTTATATGATAACAAGGTGGTCTTTTTTGTAAGACCGTCTTATGTAAAAGTTTGTAAAGAATAAAAATAAGAAGAAAAAAAAAAAAACAAACAAACCAAATATTTGTAACTTTATTTTTATGAGTGTTTGCAAACAACTTTCAATAGTAATAAAGAGTACAAACCCACAAAAAGGTAGAATATTATCACACTTGATTATTATGCACATTATAGTTTTCTGCAATTCTGTTATTAGCATCTAATTTTCTATATTGTACATCCAGGGCCTCCGTAAAACAAGTAAACTTGAGTTTGATGATCTACAATTCTATTGTGCAAGTTTATATCATAGCATTTTGGTGAAGTGACAATGGGTTCAAAACTTTGTCGAGTTGGATTAATTTCAGTTCCAGAAACATTAGTATACTTGATATCACGTATGTAACTCGATCTTTTATAACCATCACTAGATAAATGTCCACTTCCCATTTGTGGCGGATCGTTGTCAAATTTTGCATGAAAAGTCTCTCCACCCCACTCTACAAAGTCAGCTGCATTTGATATACTTGTGAAGATTGATGATGGCCAATATCCTACTGCACTTCCATCAACAGTTAGCCACCAATTTCCTGATTGTTTGTCCTACACTTACAAGGAGATCGATTAAACACGCACGTGATTAGTTTTCGACAATATCTCTATTATATACAGGAATTCTTGGAAATTTTGGTGTTCATGTAAAATATCAAAAGTAACTTTTGTTTTATCAATCATTTGTAAATTGAAGGAAAAATTGTAACGAATGCTACCCTTTCGTATATAAAATGATCAATTAAAGGGCAGAAATTACAAATTAGAATACTTTAAGAATCAAATTAGATTATGTTAAAAGTATAATCCACATGTGAGTATGAAGTGTTATTACATATTGAAGAAATAAAAAGAGATTGACTAACATATATAAGATTAGTGAGTTCATCCACCTATCGCCAATTGATTTTAGGATGGTATTAGAGAGATTTTTTGATGGAATCTCGTTAGACTTATAAGTGATCAGATGACTATACTTACTACTTATTCCGTTCCAATATTATTTGCTATCACCACCATAAATATTGACTTTTTTTTGGTTTTATGAAAAGATTCTAAATATGAAGAATACTATAATTAAGGTTTAAGATAGGAGATAAATTTTCGAAATATAATTACCTTTTGTATGCTGACATGTATTTCAGTTTGTTGACCATCGTAGACAGAAAAATTCTCCAAAGATTCCCCAGGGTAAGTATCCTTGTTTATTTGCACAAAACCTGGACACTCTAGGTCATAACATCCTTTGCCTTGGTAGTTATTACTCTAAACCAAGTATTTACAAGGAGATAGTTAATTAATTAATTAGTTAAATAATTAATAAAATCAACTCCTCAATTGTATTGTACAAAACATTAACTTACAGTCCAAAACGTGAATATCCTCGGCTCGTTTCCGCTTTTAGCGGGGAGTACCTAAAAACCATTTTAGACTATTACATCAATATAATAAAATAATAGTAGTAATAGTAACACATAAATGTTAGTTGCAAATCACATATAACTCCGTCTTAAAATGATCTTTATACTTTTCGTTTTAGTCTCTATCTACTATTTGAATGTATCATCTTACCTCTCTTTAACCCAAAATTTATATTTTCACTAACTTTTTTTATAACATCCACCCATCTTTTTACACTATATTTTTTTTTTACTTTATTCATATTTTATTATATCCACTCATTTTTTAAACGCTTTATCGTATTTATCTTAGTATTTGTGCAAATAATAACTGTAAAAATTATTATGAAATTGAGGTAGTACGTACATAATGATCAACTTCCTCAAAGAGACGACTTTCATATTTATACGAGATGAATAAAAGGGTGCGGCTGTGTGCCACTTATCCTTATTGGCTGATAACTTGATATTAATACGTAGTAGAATTTAAATATAAAAATAAAAGTTGTTAACAAATTACAAATTAATATCAACCAATAAAAAAGAGTGATACACGTATGCGAATTGTGTATAGAGAATTTCGACTCCTGTTCATTATACGATTGGAGTAAGGTAGTATTACGTACTTCCCCCGTTTTTTAAATATTGTACCATAGTTGACTTTTACTTCTCAAATGCGTTACTTTGACTCTTAATATCTCAAATTATGTATAAGTTAAAATTATCGAAAATTGATATTTAGAAAATATATATCGATACGAATTTAACATGATCACGCATTACTACAAATTTTCTTACGTATAGATCACAAAAATAGACAAAGGCGTTTTATACTTGCATGACAGTATGAATAATGTAAAAATCAAATGATGCGATATTTAAAAAACGGATGAAGTATTTAAATTACCTGCCAACCAGCTTCAATAGTATTAACATTATCCCCGCTACCAGCAACAAGCCATAGTTGCGATAGGCTAAAATCTTGAGGATTTTTGACGACTGGATTCCATACATTCAGAGTGGCTTTAGCTCCATGGATTGCTCCAGTTGCTGTTGGCTTTAGTAGGATGGCAGCATACTGTCCAGTAATTATCGCATAACTATTAATGAACAAAAACTATACAAATACTTAACGAGATTAAGTATCTTATGATACGTTCTATTCGACTTATTACTTATGTTATTCCGTATCAGAATTTATCTGAAGTTCTGAACTTAATAGAACTCAATTGAACTAATCTAAACTTTTTTTTATCTTAAAAAAAAAAACTTATTTTGTCAAAAATAAACTTATTTGTGTGTAAAAATCTATGAAACATAGTACTTATTTTTCCTGAACTTATCTAAACTTATTTTGTCAGAAATAAGTTAGCCTATTTTCTGTTTGACTTATTTTGACATATTTTAGACAAATTAAAATAAGTTCAGATAAGTTCAGATTATTATATAAGTTCAGCAAAATTAATTTTTTTTTCCAGACATTTTCACACACAAATAAGTTTATTTTAGACAAAATAAGGCTCCGTTCTATTGGACTTATTTTGACTGAACTTATATTATCTGGACTTATCTGAACTTAACTGAACTTATCTGAATTTATTTTATCTGAAAAATAATTATTTTCTCTGAAATAGACTTATTTGTGTGTAAAAATGTCTGAAAAAATCTTATTTTTGCTGAACTTATATTATCTGAACTTTTTTGAACTTAACTGAACTTATCTTAACTTATTTTGTCTGAAATAAGTCAAAATAAGTCGAACATTACCTAAATTTTCTCAGATAAGTTCAGTTAAGTATGAATAAGTTCGGTAAAAAGAAGTACAATAGAACCGTTACTTAAATAAATTAAACAGAACAAAGTTTTAGATTAAAATATTGTAAGAACTGACCTCGTGATTCGGACTAAGCCCACTAACAACAGAAGGTGGTTGTCTTCTCTCGAAACGACCAGCTGGTCTAGTTGTTTGTGTTCGTTTAATAGGGACGGAACCTTCTGGACAACGTCCATATTTATGCCAAGACCTTGTAATCTCAAGTTTTTCATGACCTGATCCCGATCTCATGTCAACTGTACCATTACTTGGTTTCATCTGCCAAACAAAATTCTTTTTTAGTTGACACACTTTATTTCGGTACATATATTAAGAGAATGTGTTAAAAAAAGGTAAATAGACAATAATACCAAACTATGGAGTACTCACTAATACATTGATTTACGACCCCACATATTTACATACCTATGTAAGGGTTAAATACGATATTCACATTACAAAAATTACCAAAATAAAAAGTGTGTCAACTAAAAAGAATTTTTTCAAAGGGAAAAATGTACTCCGTATCAATTAAAAAAGAACGAATGGAGTGTATAGTTGAACGTACTGTTGTAAACTTAATTAGCTTGTATGTAACAGAGTATATATATACTCTATTTTGGTAAAGGTATCTCTATTCTATAATGAAATTTCATGAGGTTATAAATGTAAATGACCTTTGAGTTTCTCCTATAAAATAGACTATAACATTCCTAATGGTACTCCGTAATTAATAAAACGAATTGCATTCAATTAAAAAACGGGAAGACTAAATTGAGGTGGATTAGCCAAATAACAGGAAAGTAAAAATTCAATAATATAATAACATGAAAGTAAAGAAATCTTTTGTTATTACATAACTTTTGAATGTAATTAAATCATACATCCCGTGCATATAAGGCTAATTAAGTATATGTAAACACACTGTACGTAATAGTTTGATCTGTATAAATTATAATGGTAAAATCACTTAAAATCGTTACAGGCCTAATAGTATACTCCTAATCAAGTACGTAATCAAACCTGTATTTCATGGTTTAGAAGGAGCGGGTGAGTGAAAGCAGGTTGCTTAAGTATATCAATACAATCTACAATCTCTTCATCACCAATCTGTAAGTAGAGAAATATTATTAATATTATAAATTCAAAGCGATTCGAAAATAAGTTAACATAGTTAATTCATATTCATATAAAAATAAATGTGAGTGACATCCTCCTTTTTTACAAAATGAACGGACTAATAAATTCATATAAAAATAAAATTAAAGAGAAATAATATTATAAATTACTAGGACTTATTCGGTATCATGGCCAGTTTCCAATTTTTTGATTTTAAAAGTCATACTACGTATGATTTAGAGTGAATTATAAACTAAAAAATATTCATACATACAAAATCATGTTGATTTTGAAAACTGACAATAAAACTGAAAACAACATTTTATGGTTTTCATAGATATTTAGTTTTATAAAAAGGGAAAACTAAAAATAAAAAATGATATATGTTAATTAGGTTGGAAAATACCTTAATGGTTTTAATAACGCCCTTTGAATCTCTCATTTGTCTTCCTTCACAAAAAGAGGTAGATAAGTTCATTAAAACTGTAATAATCAATAGCACGAAAGACATGCTATTACCACGTGCCATCGTGTCGATTTTTACTTCGATCTCTTGCAAGTTAAAAAATGTTCACAAAAAACTTAGAGATAATTACAGTCTACTTATAATTTGGAGTTTGATAGTTTTAATTCGTAGAGAATTAGAAAATATATATGATGTAGATGATTTTATTTCGTTTAAGGAGATTGTTTAATATGAATGAGATGATATGCATATAGAGATGGTTTAGGTAAGTATTTAATTATTTGATTTTTTTTAATGGTGTTTCCTAAATCCTAATATTCAAAATTTCAAATCAAATGGAACAAAAAATCAAATCAAAATCAAAGTGAACAAAAACATTACCTTATGGTATGTGAACAACGTTATTGTGTTTCCTAAATAGACTATATGGGTGCACATCTATACTAATATTTTAAAATATGATATCTTGCATATCATGACGGTTATTCACACATTGTTAACAATTTTCAAGAGAAAGTCTTAATCTATACTAGGTATACCATTGAAATGGTATACTAATATTCTGCATTTTTATTTACTACCAAACCACATAGTTTGGTACAAGAAAAATAGTTGTATTTTCTCATGTGATACCAAATAACATAGTTTGGTAACGTGGTTTCATTTTTTTTGGTTCTAAACAACATAGTTTGGTACTAACAAGTCAAAGATAAATGTTATTTTTCGTGGGCCAGACTTAATTTATTACATGAACTTACCATTTAGCCCTTAATATACCAAATGAAGTTACTGTTTTACCCTTAGTATACCATTTTAATGGTATACCCAGTATAGATTCAGAAAACCTCCAATTTCCAACCCCTGCAATTTACTATGTACTCTACTTGATATGTGGGGATCGTTTTTTCGCATATCTGATATGTGTGGAAACACACATATCAACTAAAAGACAAATAGCTAAAAGACAAAAAAGGAAGTACCATTCATGTAAAAAAAGTACCATTCTGTAAAAAAAAAGTACCATTTGTGTTTAGAAAAGTACCATTTAATTTATTTTTTTGTCATTTTTCCTATTTTGTCTTTTGTTCTGATATGTATTTCCCCATACATATCTGATATGTATTTGTACTTCCTCACTTGATATACACTAAAATCCTCTCTCTGTTCCTTAAAGATCTTACATACCAATAGTATTGTCCACGTTCTCTGTTGCATATCATCATCGGAGTTCCACAAATATAACAATTCAATATTAATAGTGATTATTACAAACCAGTAAGGGTGCGTTTTTACTTGATTTTTACTTATTTTTTCCTGACATGTTAGAACTCCTCAAAACTTATTTTAGTTATAAATTAATTATACTTGATCACCATTCATTATAATAAATTAAGCATTTTAATGTATGGTTTTAAATTGCATTTTAAATGATAGTACGTAGTATCCAATCTATATCATTTAACTTAACCTTTTTTAAATTACTTATGTAGAAAATTGGTGTGTTGATGAACTCATTCACGAAATATATTTTATTTTATTAATTTTTCTGTAAATAATTATTAAATTATTAAAAGTGTCATATTTACGGAGTAATAATCATCGTAGAAGAAACCATACAAAGAGAAACTTTTGCCAATCATATTCTTTCATCAACAGGGAATTAATATAAATAAAACAATTTATTATTTGTGGATGATAGATGAATAGTCCATTGTAGCTTTCCTCATAGGATTGTTATTGTCAACTTGAGTTGAACTCTTCGACAAATTTGAACCCACCTTCAGAATTGATCTCAAAGGTCTCAACTCCCCATCACTTCTTCTCTCCATCACCCCGTTCTTCTTTTTCTTGCTCCCGTTTATAATTTCAGGTTCATCTTTGATGCTAACCATTTTTTTTGGCGCTTTACTTTTGTTTTCACCCATGTTTTCTATTATTATCATTCTCCCTTGATCATACCACCATTTATCTCCCTCAACACAAATCAATCTAGAAGCTTCATCTTCAATGATAATTGAAGCCAGAGTCTCAGCATCTTCAGCTCCATTGATTGAATCAGCATCTCGAGAACCCGTGTTCTGTTGATGGATAGTCCGCCGACAGGTCTTTCGGGTTTGTTGGGTTGCCGCCGGGGAACCCGAACCCAAGGTCACAGGTTTAACAGATGCAGCTAAGTTTTTCATGATGAAGCAAAATAATCTATGGCAGAATCCAAGAGATTGAAGTTTTTGCTCATTTCGATCCATTACAAAGTGTGTGGTTAACCAAACTCTGTGAAAACATGATATCCGGCCCCTACAAAAAGAAAAAGTGGAGTGCAAGTGAAAACAAAGGTAGAATATGGGATTCTTTTCTTGGATGAAACCCCCACTAGTTTGGTTATCCAAACAAGAAATAATATTCTTTCCTTTTCTTAGCCACATTTTCATATGTAACTAAAACTTCAACATTGAGAAACACAATATATATAAGCCATGAAAAGATGCAGAAATTTGGAACCACTAGAATAAATCACATATCCATCATTTATACAACTTGGATGGAAATTTTCCCGCCAAAACTGGTTTCCCAAAAAAAATCTCTTTCATTTTTTTTTCTTCCCTTTCATTTTTATTTACTGTTTATGTATGGAAAATATTTGTTTATATGTTATGGAAATAATATATGCCACATAATAACAGTTTTCTAAAAATGATTTTTGGTACTCCCTCCGTCCCGGAATATTTGACTTGTTTTTCTTATCGAGCCGTCCCTCAATATTTGACCTGTTTCTAAAAATGGAAATATTCTAACAATATTATATTATTTCTCCCTCCATCCCTATTAAAATAATTAAAAATTCAACCCCTACTTTCCCCCAACCCCACCTCTTAACCCACCTCTCACTAACTACATTGAAATAATACTCCACTATCAACTACTACCTATTAAATTAAATAAGTCAATTCACGTCCCTTAAACTCTGTGCCGGTCAAACCGGGTCGAGCATTCCAGGACGGAGGGAGTAATATTTTATTCAAATCGTTACTTTATATATTAATAATGGAAAATATATACATTAACTCAATATTTTGGTCAAATTAGCATATCAAACATATAAAATATGTGAGTCCGGATCCTCTAGAGTTTTAATAAAACTCTACAAGGTAGAGTTGTATCTAAACCATACATTTTAAAATCAATGGCTCATATTGACGAGAAAAAATAGGGGAAATTTTGGAAAGATAATATATGAATCATTGATTTTTTATTCAATGGTTGATATCCTCAAACTCTACCTTGTAGAGTTATTTTAAAATTCTAGAGGATCCAAAACCAAAATATGTATACGTAATAGGAGAAAATTGCATGCTCCATATATGCAATAACTTTAGGTATATAAATATTTTAGTCAAATATATTATGATAAAGTGTAATTAGTCAAATAATTTTAAAATATCCGTGCATGCACGGGGTCTAATCTAGTTTTAGTTATAAATTATACTTGATCAACACTTATTTTTCCTAAACTTATCTTATCCGAACATATATTTTTCATTAAAAATAAGTGAAAATAAGGCGAACAGAACAAATCCTAAATGACAAATTAAGTAATATACACTATACATAGTAACCAAGTCTCATCAAAAGCTTTTCTAAGATAAGACAATTACACCATGACAAGAATATACAAATAAATTTACACTGCATAATCAGTTGGATAATCTTTAGGGTGCTTAATAATGGATTCCCTAAGCAACATTTCTTGCTCAACCAAGTCTTTTGTTGGTTGATCATATACATCTGTAAACAATTCTGCAACTGCTGGTTTTTCCAACCTTTCTGCCACTTGAATTGCTTGAAGCATCTGCATTGATCAAAATCGATCGAGAAGTTAAAATCAACATTTATTACATTACACTAAAACAGATACCACGAGTGACGCATGTCATTTCCTGGTGTAAAATTTTCCCTAGGAAAAATCTCCAATTTAGAGTATAAGTTACTCTGGATCAAGTTAATTACTCAAAGAAGGTAGTATGAAACAATTTTTTTTTTGTTGTTGCAATTTTACCTCTTTCTTAATCCTCTTTCGAATTTCCAATTCGTCTTCTTCGTTCCACCAGCCATTTCTCTCAATCCACGTCCTAAATTTCGTGATAGGACTCTTCGCTATTTTCCAGTGTTCGATTTCACTAGCTGGTCTATACTTGGTGGAATCATCGGAAGTAGAGTGGTGTCCTACTCGATATGTTAGAGCCTGAAATAATGCAATAAAATGTTAGTAATTCAGGCTCTGTTCTATTCGACTTATTATGAATTATATACTTATATAATATGAAAAAAAAAAAAAATCTGAAATAAAATTATTGTGGGTGGAAATTAGACCGGTCAAACGGGTCGGGTCGGGTTGTAAAAAATTATTTCCGGGTTTGAGTTTAATCGGGTCGGTCACTTTCGGGTTCGGATTTACAAATGCTTGTTCAAGACCTAGAACTTTCGAGTTTGGGTCGACCCAACGGGTTGAGAGATTTTAAAACGCGCATTATATTTTTATTAATTTAGGTAATAAATATACAAAATACAGGCACAAATTAACAAATTTTCCTACACAAGTTTATATGTAGTCAAATTTAAACCTAAAATGACATATAATTCAAATTTAATTCATATTACACACAATAATAATAAAATTAACGTGTTTACTATGCTTAAAGTTCCTCACAATCTCATTTATTACCATAAATACAATGATTTTCAACCAATCGGGTAAAAAACGGGTTTGATCGGATTTTGACCCATTATTTTTCGGGTTGTTTGGGTTCGGATAAAATCGGGTTGCGGGTCACAAAATCTTGTTCAAGATCCATATTTTTGGGTCGGGTTCGGGTCGGGTCGATTTTTGACAGGTCTAGTGGAAATGTATGAACTTAGAATTACCTCAACCAGAATAGGTCTTTGTTCAGAAATCGCCATTTGACGAGCAGTTTGAACCACATTATAGACAGCAAGAGCGTCATTTCCATCAACACGAATGCTACGTATTCCATAAGCTTGTCCCTTGACAACAACACCATCACCTTCAAACAGAGAATTAATTTAATCAATGCATTACAATTAGATGCAATTAAGAATAAACAAATAATGATTTTAGGGTAATTACTTCGAAATTGGTCTGTAATAGGAGTACTAATTGCATATCCATTGTTACGACAGATGAAAACAATGGGTACTTCCATGACTGCCGCGAAATTCATACCAGCATGAAAATCTCCCTGAGAGTAAGCAAATAAAGTTATCATTGTGTGATCAAGTCTCGATAATATTTGTAAGATTTTATCAGAAAAAATTATTTAAAGTTAAAATTTTGTGAGAAAAGATCTTATATATTAAAAAAATTGTAAAATGAGAAAGGGCCAAAAACTGGTTTTGTGTTGTGAACTTGTGATAGCGGACCTTAACCCATTTTTCCGGTTTTTGACTCACTATTCCGGGCTTCCTGCGTTGACTAGGCATGTGCCGGTAACGCGCCAATTAAAAATATATTTTTTAAATTTTTTTTCTTCATTTCCCCTCATTTACTTAATTGATTCTAAATCGTTTTTTCTCTTTCTCCTCTTACATTTCCCCTCTTCGACGTCAAAGCTCATCTTCTTCGATCGATCCTGTTATCAAAGCTCGGACAAAAACAAATTCGTTCATTCCCATTGTAAGCACAATCGAACAAGTTACAATGAAAAGCCCCGAATTCCCAAATTTGATGGAGAGAAAGAGTTTTTCTTTTTGTTAACAAAGATATAATCCGTTAGGAAAAGGAGGGAAAAAGAAGAGAATAAAAAAAATGTTTTTAATGGCACGTGACAGGCACATGCATGGTCAACATTGGCGAGTGAGTCAAAGTCCGGAAAATGGGTTAATGTCCCATCTCAAAACACAAAATCATATTTTTGTCCTTCCTCACAAGTCACAACTTTTTGTTTTTTATTACTTTTTATATATAAGGTTATTTCTCACAAAATGTTAACTTTTCCGATAAAAATCCTATTTATAATCCAAGGAATAAATTTATAGCATTAAAATGTACCTCACTAGTGCAACCATCTCCCATGTAGGCTACAACACAGGCATCCTTGTTATCCATTTTAAGAGAATAAGCAGCTCCTGCTGCTTGAGGAAGCTGTGTACTGAACAACAACGCCCATTATAATAATTAATTGATAACAATCTGATAACTAATTAACCTTAACTAAAATGAAAAATATAATTAACAAAAATATCTTACGCAATTGGAGATGATATAGTGAAGTAATTATGCTTAATAGACCCATAATGACTTGGCATTTGTCGACCTTTCCCACGATCAGCCTTATTTCCGAAACACTGATTTGTAAATTCTTGTAAGGTATAACCGCGCCATAGTAGCACCCCCGGCTCCCTATACTGTACTTAACAAAAAAATACTTGTATAAGTTCCATGAAAATGTGTTGTACTCATGTAGAGGTGTGTCAAAATCAATAAAGTAGATCTGGTTATTGGACAGGATAGCCCAATGAATATATGGTTATCATAAGGTTCTTATCACGGACAGGGTCTTTATAGGACATGGTCAATATAGGGCCGAACTTATAACACAATAATTTTGAAAACAAAAATTGTTAGGATACATCGTATAAAAAATTATATGGATAGATTCGTATTCACTTGTACTCGCATACGACTTTTTTTTTTTTTTTTTTTTTTCCTTGTTCGTTTATTGACCCGCCCAATAGTGGCTTGCTATTCAACCACGGCCCTCTTTGACCCACCCATTATTGTCCCGCTGAAATTAACCCTTTCACTACCTGTCCCGCTTTTGACCCGCACTTGCACTGACCCGACCCGCCTAATAACCGGATCTACAATAGAGTAGTGTGCCAAAACCAGTTCTCATATTTATACCTGAGCAAGAATAATGTCCTCTGAAGAGAGGGCGGCTGCAGATGCAATATTAACCGCTTCCTCCCCATGGGAAGTCATGTAAAATGAAATTCTTCCTTGTCTTTGTGCTTCATAGAGAAAAGTGTCCATAACTTGAAGTGTGACCATGCTATTATACATTCTCGTTGCTAGGTCTTCGCTCACCTATTTAAACAACGAGTAATTAACACGATTATAATTATGATCATGATTATGAAAGTTAAATAATTCTGTAATGTAAATGTGTTATATATGTGACTGAAAATGTAACATACGAGTTTATGAATTTCGCCTGAAGTTGGGACGCCAGTATCTTGAAGAACACGATAACAAGGGACTCTTGTCTTCCCAGGCTCGGCAATGAAACTCATTTGTGATGTAAACATGACCTTCCCTCCTGGAAAATCCATACCCTGAAATATTTACCAATAAAGGTTAGGTTCACACTAGACCTGATCATCTTAAGTCCGGCCCGCAAAATAGTGGATTTTTCTGTTTCAGACATAATTTTTAGGCCTGATTTTGGGCTCGTCTTGAAAATGGCATGAAGAGACCGTTTTTTTTTTTATCCGTAGTAATGGGTTTTACTGTTTTAGGCACAAAATTTGGCCCGAAGTCTGGCCTGACCCAACAAAATGGACTGATGTTTTGGTTTTGGCCCGACCCGCTTTTTGATCAGGTTTAGTTCTCACAGTCACACACTCACACATTATGATGCATTCGACAATTGATCAAATATCACCCCTAATTTCAACCCGTAAAAACCACTTTCTAGTGTACAAAGATAACCAAACATGTTAAAAGTCAAAAAAAAAAGATGGTTAAAAATTATCCTAATATGAAGCATGGTACAGTAAAATCATGAAATTTTACCAATGGAGGTAACTCATTATTCATAATTGAGATCTATTTTGACTTTACTCCAAGAGTAGTCCCAGTGTCTTGAATGAGCTTCAGTGATTCAGTGGACTATGGTGAAATACATAAATTAGCGGCTCTGTTCTTGTTGCACGTAGCTTTCAGAATAGGACATCATTAAACACACAACCATCCTTGCATGTTTTCATACAGATTTTTGTTTGAAAAATAAAAAGACTCATCAATCCTCAATTAGGCTTTGTTCCGTTCACCTTTTTTCCATTTATTTCACGAAAAATAATTCAGATAAATTCAGGAAAAATAAAGGTTAATTTATAACTAAAATAATTTTTGATAAATTCAGTTAAGTTCAGATAAAAGAAGTTGAAAAAATTAAGTGAAAATCAGGTGGGTGAATCTAAAGATGGTTGAAGGCCGGGCCGGCCCGAAGCCCGACCCGACACGAAAAAAGCCCAACCTAGCACGAGCACGAAAAAAACACAGCCCGGCAAGGGCACGAAGTTGTGGGTCGTGGGCCAGGTCTGGGCCTTAATTTTTTGGAAAACGCACGACAAGGCACGGCACGACAAAGCGCGCTAAATTTAGTAAAATTAGCCTTAGGCACGACGGGTCAGCCCGGCCCGGCACGAAAGACCGTGGGCTTGGGCCGGGCCTGGACCCTTTTTTAACTTTTCGGTCCGACACGAAACAACGTGGGCCTGGCGTGGGCCCGACCCGGTTAAGCCCACAGCCTGTGGGCTCGACCCGAAGCCAGACCCGACCTGACCCACGGCCATCTTTAGGTGAATCACATTGAATGCACCCTTGTTCAATTTTTTTTAATTTTTTTTGCCCTCAATTAGTCAATTTTTAGGCCACATATGAGTAACTAAGATTATTTTCGCCAAATGAACTTAACGCTTGTCCTAATCCCCTTTTTTCGCTCGCAACCTTAAAATTAAATTGCTCTGTCCCACAAATCCACAATTGTATCGCCTATTAGGCAAGGGGTGGAACAACTAGATCTTACTATCTTAGGAGCGAGTCAACATTGAACAATTTTGGAAAGTCAATCGGTCTCCAATTCACAATCACCATTATTGCTTGTGTTGTTAGAAACATCACAAGGTAATCAATAAATTTTCTCATTTGCGGAATTAATGCATGATTAATTAATTGTAAGTTCGTCCATAACTTGTAAACATGTTCATTACCATTTCTGCTTTGAGAGAAAATTGACTTAATTGAATTTTCCACCTAAGGATTCTTTTTCATTTACGTATACTACGTATTCGATATATTCAGAAAATACAAAAACTTATATAATACGGTTTTAGGTATAAAACCAACTTCTTATCAGATAGTTTTTTCTTTAAATTAAATAGTTACTCAATGTGATCAAATACTTATACATAGTACGGAGTATTCTACTATTAATTTATACTTTATAATCAATTAGTTATACTTTCCAATCAAACTATTATAGTTTCTAGTTAAATAATTATCTAGTTTAAAACTTACATCAACGGTCTTACACGCAAATGACGATTTCACAAGAGACATACTCATCCAAAAGAATTTTTTTTCCATGAGCTTAAGAAAAGAAAAATTGTTTTCAACAATAACTAGAAAGTACGAGTAACTCGTTAAAACTTAAAACATTACGTAAGATCTTTTTCTTCTTTTTCTAATGGTGATACTTCAAGTTGTCTTTTTTAAAGCTAGTTTTAGCTTTTTTTTTTTGAGGAAATTACAAAAAATAAAATAAAAATAAAGCAAAACGTGAATACCTCGAAATGGTTTATAACCAAATAAAGAAGCATAATCACATAGTAGTATGTATTCTCATACAACAACCAACCATTTTCATCAAGGACTACGTGTATACCAAGATTCAAAAAGACGATCTAAACCGTCTTGCCATTAATTAACACGTGAAAACTAGTTATGATAAAATTTATAATTTTCTTTTTTCGGCAAAACACGTAATGTCTTTTTTAGGGAAAGATAAAAGCGGACATATTACTTTAAATTAATTTCCGCTAAGGGCATGCTTGGATTGAGGGTAATGTATTAAAGGGGTAATAAAAGTCAAACTAAGGTAATTAAAGGTGATGAAGTGGTGGCAAAGGGAACAAGCTAGTGTTGGCAAGAAGAAAATAAAAGGGAAGGGGGAACAAATACTCTCATCATGGGGGGAATAGTTACCCACCATCCCACTAGGGTGATTATTACCCTCATTTGGGGGGTAATTACTTCCTCCCTTCCTCTCTTCTTCTCACAACACCACCACTACCACAACTTCTCATCACAATACCACCACACCACCCTCCTTGCAACCACCTCAATTCACCTTCATTGTCATTTTATTATGGTGGTTTGACTTTTATTACCACCATAATCTATTACATCCAATCCAAGCGTGCCCTAAGTATTTATTTATTCTCTATGGAACCTAATTAAGCAAAATTGGCTTTTGAGCCCGTTTATTCGTTTAATAAACGGACAATTACATAATGGTTGATAAACGATATTTTAAAGTGCTAATTTTGTTAAAGGCTTGTAATTTTAGTGGGAATATATGATTTATATAGAGCTAAAATTTAAAAGTTGAAAAAAATATATGAATTAAATGGTGAGTTGATAAGGAAGATTAAATGAAAGAGGTGTTAAACCTGTAAAATATTTCGTGTAACAAATAACAAAAGAAAAAAAATGAAAAATATAACAAATTAATTAATTGGATGAAAGATAGGGATTACAAATGCCAGCTAATAATCTATGGTCTCCTTTATAAATACTAGGTATAGATTAGAGGGAGAAGACATTAGGTGCACCTTAATACACCTTTTTCTAAATACCTCCCATATTTTCCGCTCACATATGCGGATCATGTAAAGGGAAAATAAAAGGAAATTCAAAGATGAGCATAAGAACACATTTTGGTAAAACTTAGTTCTAGATGCACCCGGGTGAACCTAATAATCTGTACGTAATACGTACCTCGGGTTCAGAAGAAGGATACTCACGATCATCCTCCTCCTCCTCGGAAGAGTAGAACTGAGGATCAAGCTTCAATTCAGCAGCTTTAGTAGACTCCATACGCCGGAAAACAGCCGGAATAGGGGCTAAGCCATAGGATTTACTACAAACATTATGAGAAACACTAAAGAAACTAGGAGTTAAACTAGTTTGATTAGTAGCTAAACTAGATTTTGTAACCAAAAAGTGTTTGATAATGTTTGTTGTTCTTCTTAAGAACAATGCCATTTCTCTCTTCTTCTTTTTTTCTCACTATTTTGAGAGAGGGGTGTAAGGGGGGGCTTGGAAGATGAGAATGCCACTTCAAGAGAAATATATGGAAAGAGAGGGTGAAAGGATGAGAATGACACTTGTTTGTTTATGTAACGTGTGAAGTGGGTAGACATGCTTTATCAAGATCAATATGTTTTAATCATAATTACCATATTAGTCCATATATGACAAGTTTTTCTTTCTTACGTTTCTTGTAAACCACTCTTATGTATGAAAAATCAATTTACCTAATTTTGAAAAGCAAAATACAAGAATTGGCACTTTCTAGCACAAAACGAAAATGCGGACAAAACTGATTCGGACATAAAAGTTACTGAGAGAAAACACAAAGTCAGACTGAGGAACTATCAAGAAAAATATAGAGCTGAGCCTAGTCGTTGCGACACATATGGCTTAACCATGGTTCCAGCTGAAGAACTATTTCCAAATATAGGACAACCAACTACTCATGTACGAGTAATAAAGACGTCGAAACTAAATAAGAAAGAAAGATCGTGGATCTTAAATGGGATGGGTTGTGCCATTGTGGGGTTTGGAGACCGATTAGGGATCACAATGGGTATAAGTAGGGGTGAGTAAAAAATCAGGGTATCCTGAATCAAACCGGAACCTGTTAGGAACCCGCGGTTCCGGTTCCAGGTAACAAATTTTTAGAACGGGTACCCTGTACACACTAATTTTAACGTGGAGTACCCAAATAAGGAACTGGGCCATATGAAAATGCTTCATACGCCCAAAATATAAAACAATCCAAGCTAATTTTTGGAAAATATAAATATAGAATTGCAACTTAAGCCCAAACTATAAAACAATCAAAGCCCAAACCATAAAGTAGATAGTTTTTCAATAAAATATAAACATTTTCTACTTAAATTTTCAAAATTACAGGGTACCCTGAATCGGAACCTGTTGCAACAGGTTCCGGTTCTCATTTTCAGGAACCTGTTGCAACAGGTTCCGGTTCTCATTTTAAGGAACCTGTTGCAACAGGTTTCGGTTCCGGTTCCTGGAATTTCAACAGGGTACCCTGTTGTACTCACCCCTAGGTATAAGGTCCTACCCGAACTCTGTTAGACCCTATTTTAAAATAAGATACTGTTGTTTATCTTTTTAAACCCTATACGTTTCAAATAGGGTATGTATCTATGTAATATCGAGTAAGGTAAGGGTAAGCGTCTAACTTTTTAGACCACTGTTACTCTCAATCCTTCTCTCGCTACCCACTTTTTCACTCATCGGTTTCCATTTTTCCCTTGAGCAAAAAAAATTCCGCACCTCTCTTTTCTATGAGCAAAAAGAAAAACTCTCCATCTCCTCTCTCTCTCTCTATCGTTACTTCTCTCTCTAATAATAACAATAATAATAATAATAACGTTTCTTTCCATGAAATACCCATATGATTTCACAAAATTTACCAAATACTCTCCAAATTTCCAAAATTCACCAAATATCCATAACTCGCATCAAATTCGGCCTACGTTATTGCACATACTGCTGGTCTCTCTCAGTGTCACTATGAGACCATGTATGAGTGACAGACTAAACAGTGAGGAAACAGCATGCAATTAATTCGTGGGCCTAAAGATCTTTCATGGACCGTTTCAGAAGTTAAAGCTGAGAACGTACACTTGCTAATTGTTGTATCAATGCTATTCAACTTTTGGAAGTGTGTAGTAATGTATCTCTTCTGTATCTGTATTTCTGCCTTTCTGGTTAGAGTTGAAGTCACATACACTACACTTGTTACACTTGTACTTAGGGATGGTAACGGGTCCAGAATCCTACCCAGTTAGACCCTATCCTAAAATTAGGGTATGGATCTTAATTTTTTAGACCCTATAGGATAAGGATATGGTATGGGTATATGAGGCATCGAGTAGGGTAGGATAAGGGACTAAGGGTCCCATTTTTTCAAACCCATACCCTACCATGGACCATTAAGACCCACACCCTACCATGGACCATTAAGACCCACACCCTACCCTGATCCTAAACTAAACCGGCTCAATTTTATGAAAAACATAAAAAATAAAAATAAAAAAACAAAATCCTAAAGCAATTCACAAAATTACATCTACTCCTCTAAAAGTAAGGTGACACTACCACTCTCTAAGTCAAAAAAACCTCAGAACATTGACGTTGTGTAGTCAGGAACTTGAAATTTTGTAGTTTGCAAACTTAGGACATTAAACGGTGATGTGTTAAAGGAAAGACAATGATGAATTTTGGAGATTAACTATTTTTTTTTTAAAATTGTCAAATTAATCGTTAGTTTGTACTCTCGTATTATTTTTTGCGCATTAGATATAATTATATACTAAAAACCGATAAAGTTATCGAAAAAATAGGTATTGTAGACCCATCCTAGACCCTACCCATACCCTATCAGACCCATAGAGTCTGGGTAAGGGTCTTATAATTTTAGACCCTGTAAAGATAGGGTATGAGTATATGTCGAAAAATTAGGGTACAGGTTCGGGTATTGCTAGACCCTACCCAGACCTTGCCCATTGCCATGCATCTCTACTACTTCAATGACGTAGCCAAAAGATATTTATGAGCAAGTTTATTCAGACAACTGATTTTGACACACCATTTTACGAGTAAAGCATGGAAAACAGTGGATTATAGTAGTGTCACAAAATCTATTTTTTTGGTGAACTAAAACCATTTCACATTTATTTATGGTCCAAGTCTAATCAATTAGGGACATATTTGGATGATTATTTATTTAGTTCAAATGGATTAAAATCGGGTTAACACTAGAGACACAAGCACACAAACTGACAAACTACGGCACTACGCACTCCTTTATTTGCCAAGTTATTGTTCCTATCTGTTAACAATAGGTATTAGTTAGGTACGTAGTACAATTGATTATATTTCACTTTCACGTACAAAAATTTAATGATCAATTATACTCTAGTTCTAGTATTATGGCAAGCACCCTTCATAGTATGGGGACCAAAAGGACGGCATCCCATTTGGGGGGTTTGATAGGGACCCATTCAATCTGCGTAGATTAACTGAACACAGAAAGCCTCCCATTAGAAGATACAAGTCAAGTGCATGCTATTGCTATTGCTACCCCGTGACAGGGCACCGTGCCAGCTTCTATAGAACATGGCCTATTTAATTCATCACGGTAAAACTGGTCAAGGGTATTAATTTATCACCTGAAAACAACTATACAATCACGATTCATGAAAATTGGCTAAAAAAGAGTTGAATAGTATTTTAGCCATTAACGCCTACACCCATGGCATGAATGTAGAAAGCAGCAATACAGCTTCATTTCATTTTCCAAGCACGGCGAAGAAGCCGCTATTGTTGAATTGTTTAAGGATTTGGCTAACCATTTAAGAGGATTTTGATAGAGCCGCCTGAACTAGGAGTTGATCAGAAAAGAATTTGGAAGAAAAATTACTAGAGGCCTCTTAACACTAATCTGTCTTATAGATATCATATTCAGTTAAGGTTTCTTGGAGCATGTTTGGTATAGAGTTTTTAAGTGATGGAAATGGAATCAATCTAGTGTTTGGTATGAGAGAAGTGGTAACACAATCCATTTCCTAAGGTAACCATTACCACCATTTGGTAACAAGGTAACAAATGGTAATAGCTAACACTACCCTTTCCCCTTCTTATTTATTTCCTTTGCATTTCCTTTCCTAAGTTTATACCAAACATGCCCTAAGTGTTGTATTTCCGGGACAAACACTTGGGGATAGGGGGGGGGGGGGGGGGGGGGGGGGGGGAAGGTAAGAGGAAAGGTAAACAGTTAAGGCCCGAGCACCCTCATTGGTAATATTAGAACGCCAGACTTTTAGGATCTAAGGTAAAAGTCTTACCAAGTGAGTCAGATGTTGCTTGGTTCTTGGCTATCAGCTTATAGATCTAATGTTTTGTATTGTAATGATCTATACACCTACTGAACATGACACAACAAAACATGATAATATTTTTAACCATTAACAACCAACACCTGAGGACTTTCAACAAATGCTTTTCAACTTGGTTCATGAACAAAGGTATAGTATATTTGCAATTATATACGTGGTATGATGTTAAAAGTAGAATACTTTGTGATTTTCATAAGTTATGGGCCTTTGTTCTGTTTTGTTCTGATCACGTTCAAATTCAACTGCGGTTAATCACACTGAGAGATTGAGTGAGAGGTATGTGAATGCTCACAGGCAAAATTGATGCCTCTATGGTGGTCGCTGGTCAGGCATTCAGGATTCTGATCTATTTAAAAGATATGGTAGTTAAGTCTACCATAACAGCCCACCAACTTAGTTATGGTATCAGATATTTAAACAGTAAGCAAATGTACCTGATAGTATTTGGTTTAAGCAACAATGTACCGCCTGAGCAATGAAGTATCACACTAATCATCATGGTCTCAAGATGAAAGTATTAATCCGATGAGTCGGCTATAGGTAGCTTTCCTGCCATTAAACGCATTGATAGTTAATGAGAAGATCAATGCAAAACTAGAAAAATTAAGGCATAATATGCAAAAATCATTTTAAGAAAAAATCATTTGAGTAATAGAAGGATACCTGAACGGGTAACAATCCAATGGCTTCAGGATATGTCAAAGTCTGCATAATGTCAGCACATCAACGACAGATATTGTACACTGCTAGAACTGCAGATTATGGAAATATGTCTGTCCTGGCTCCTGAGATTGGCACTTCAAACTTGAACAGAAGTTCAATTTCTTACAGAAAAGGAGCCTGTAAAAATACAATTAATCAGTTCAAGACTTCCAAAAAAGTATTTGGAAACAACAAAACAAAGAAGTTGAGACATTACATGAAAGCACGGCCTCATGAATCATGCAGAAGTATTGTTACCGGTTCCAATACATTTAAACTAACATTATCATATATTTTTACCAAAGAAAGGATGATTTATATCTATGTGTATGGAGGATGTGGTTGTTACCTCTGGAAGAAACAAGAAAGCTTAAGTTGCTTCCCAAATCCCAACAAAGAAAATTGCAAGTGAAGGAACTAAATGAAAAGAAATCATTTTTTCTCCTTTTCACTTTTTCAGAACTTTTTCTATACAAACTTGTTAACTTTGTTATCTTCGATTAAGTTCTCTAACATTTTCTAGCAGCTTTGAAGTAAAGCAGGAGGAAAATATCCCAGAGCATCATGTCTAGCTCTTCAAATATGATTTCTCAAACCTGCACAAAACTTCTCTTAAAGCTGAATCTGAAATGTCTTATGATCTTATTTTAATTGCTACTCTGTATAACCCTTTAGCTTGATGTAATTTGTTTTAATCTGCAACCATCTTTAAGACAGTTCCAAACATTTCTCTTAACATTTAGCAAACATCTAAAAGAACAGAATCACGTCTTCAATTTAGACCACTTATGCGCCAAAATTCATTCTCAGCCTTGATCAAACAATTTAGGTTCTGTTTGCAGCTAATCTAGCACTGAAGTCCAACAAACGATCCTATGCTCATGCTAGGCAACAGCCTTAACCGTCTGAAGGGTGTTGTGAGTGGTACAAACAGACAGTTTACAAGATTGTTTGAAAACATGCACCTGTTTGTGGGACAAAGACAGGTGTGTGGAAGAAGCGGGTTGGAGAGAACTCAAACTGATTAGAAATAACAGAAGCTTGACCTTGTGTACCTTCCTATTCCTTGTCAAATACGAAGTAGTCGATATTTTCCCAAACATCAATATGACCCTTCTTTCCCCATCAACTTCCTAGTAATCACAACCAGCCCCTTAAATAAGGGATAGATAAATATAGAGGAATAATGGACAAACATGACCCAATAAGAATCATCCTCAAGATACACTTAGCCATTAGGGATTATATAGAAGAAAATGCAAGGCCCAGTAAGCCCAATGGCCAATCAGAACAAAATCCACTAATTGACTCCCACATATAACAGATTCCTGAACCACCATATGTACTAATCATTCTTGTGATGTTGGTAACAAATATTTCAAGGTCAATCACCTTTAGATAGAAATCCAAAGAATTTGAAAGAAAGAGATCCAGCAGAGAGAGCATGCACAACACGTATTCTCTGTAAAGTTCAGGAAGGCTCTTTAATGCAGTAAAGAAAAGATTATTACTGCAGTAGTAACCCTAGTAGGGGAAAAAAGTGGCAAAGTTCACAAGGAACAGAAACAAGGATGGTCCCCCTTTCAGAATACAATACCTGGCAAGCGGTAATAAACGGTGGTAATGGGAATGAATTTGTAGTGTAAAAATATAAGAAAACTCATACACCTATGTCCATGAGAATGCTCATTCACCTAAAGAATCTCATTTTCTTCATAATCTTCATTGTCATCCATTACAATTAAGGAGTTGTTTTGGGTGGGATTGAACATTTATGAACAAAAACCCAAGTTGGGAGTCAAAATCCTCTATCCCACAATTTTTGTACCACTTGGTGTGCCACTTCCTATTGGTTGATATTTGTAATTAGTCGCCCATTTTTATTTTCATACTCCACCGTTGAGTTAGCAACCCGAAAAATAAATAAACTACATTAGTATCAATCAATATGAAGAAGTGGCACACAAGTGGTACATCAATTGTGGGACAGAAGATTCAGACTCCTAAGTTTGGAGATGTATTGCACTAACATGGACATCATGATGTTACTTTTCTTCTCAAATTACATTTATCTCATTACCGTCATTTATTACCAGCTACCAAACGGGCAGGCTACATGATGCTCTAGGGGAAACCAAGGTGGTATACACCTTTTCAAAGCCTACTACAAAGCATCCATGCAAGATTGCAAGGTACTTTACGTTTTACAGAAATAGTTCCTCCTTCACATCCTTTCCTATCCTTTCATTTGTAATTGCTTCTACAGTAACAGCTACACCCCACCCCAACCAACCAAACCAATCATGCATTCAATCAGCAACCTTTAAATTATCAATTTATCTTACACTGCAGTGTACAATAGTCCATCTTCTGTCCATGGTCAACAAACAAGAGATCATCCTGAATTCATCTCCATCATGCAAAGCTAATATCATCATATATAACTGAAATGTACTTACAGGTAGTGAAAACTTCATTCTGCTCCTACCGTATGGGAATACACCTTTTCACACCTCATACTACCTTCAAAACAACCCTAACTATACTCACCGGTATAATATTGTCTCCAGTTTACAACTATATCCTCAGATTCATAAATCATAACCTCTTTAGTTTACAACTCATTACTCATCTCTAGCTTACATCCTTTGCCCAACTCTACAAGTCACCCTTCTGTAGTTCACCTCTGGTGTACATACTGATCAAAAAGAACAAACATATTCCTCATCAACCATTTATTTTTCATCCCCATTACACAAGTCTCTTCTCGGGATACCATTGCCTATACATACATCACCTCACTACACCCCGTCGTCTGTTTAAACTCATCTCTCCCCAACACTTTAAGTAACTCTTAGTATCTTCTATAGTTCATCTCCAGGGTACTTATCACCTACAAATTAAAACCACCAACATATTTCCCAACACGAGCCTACTCGTGATTACCAGTCTACATGTCTCGCATTAGTTCCCATCATTTTTGCTTTAAAACCCATCCAAGACTACATGCATTCCTAATTTTCTCCCCGTCACTGGTCTAAAAATCACTGATCCGATTTACAGCCTATGTCCCAATCCCCAGTCTACAGTCCGTTCCATGTTTAGTTCTCATTCATTGCCTACAAATCGGTATCACCAATATAATCTTCCTCCTTTGTCTAAAAGACACTCAATTAGTCCCCTCTAGTTGACATCCTTTTGGGTGTATACTGTATAGTGAGTTAGTGACCCAATTTGCAGAAAGTTTTGGGTCACAAGTCACAACAGTATAGGACTATAGGTACGCTATACACACCGCATTTGGAATGGCTGACCGTTGAGTGGTTGACGCGACATTGCTGACTTGCGCAAATGGCTGACTGTTGAGTAACTTGGAGTTGCTTCGTGTTGACTCTTTGTGGCTTATTGTAATCTAATATATCACTATTAGCTATATAATCAGAGATTATTAATCAATAATAAGTGATATTCTTGCGTAATTATAATTAAGTTATGTTGGAGTCGTTTGGACTTAAAGACATACCTCTTTGAAATAACCTCTTTAAGTGCTTTTGCATTCTCCATAAATAGGGAATGACTTCTTTGTGAATGATGATGAGAAAAACTGTCATTCTCTTGTTGTCTCTTCTAGGATATTGTATGGATTCTTGTTACAGTGCTCTTTGATTTGCAATCTCTAGTAGATTACTTTTGTTATAACCACCAAAACTAATTGGTCTTCTTGTATTTCAATTGAATTACTGTATAACTTCGTTGGTCTAAGTGTGGTTGGTAAATTACCATTAGGAAAGAGGCATTTTCTACGGGCCTAAAATAACACATCTGTTTCTACCCCATATGTATTTCTAACTCTATCCATTATAAGTCTCAATGTAAACAGTGTATGTGGCCACCTCAAAGTTTTAAGTATCAGTGTTTTTCAACTAAAGGGACGTACCTTGATGCTAGCCGATTTCCAATGATGATTTGCCTTAGTATTTTAAGAAAGAATTTTGCATCTCCATCTTTCCATATTACCACCTAACCTTCAGCATGATCCCAAAAGTTAAAATGAGGAAGCTGATCAGAAACCTTCAACTCTGCAAAAAGTAGCCACTCCTGCCAGTTCTTCTGCGTATGCAAAAACATCGGTTATTAATCAATAAATTTTACAGCTGGGAACTAAGAGAAACACTGAGGACAACACAAAACTTAAATTTACACAGCATCATTTATATGTCACATGAATCAGTAGTAATTCTACATCATTATATGTCTCAAGTGCCTACATCAACACATTAAAGCTACTAATGCTGCTAGCAGGAAAAATGGTGTCCCTAATACCGTTATTGGTACAAATAATAAATCACCAAACTTCACCTTCAGGGGGCGGGGTGAGGAGACTGAAAAAGGCGAACAGAACAGGTATATGAAAACAGAAAAGGAAGCCATAAAGAAATGACCGTGTTCTGACATCTATGATATAATATAAAAAATAAAAAAACAGCAAATTACCACTTTCCCTCCTACTTTCCTACACAGAATGCAAGTATGGTAGGATGTTGTGTCAAATTACCAGTTAACAGATTCTGCAAGAGCTTCCCTTCTTGACATAATTGCCTATTGTGCTTTATTCAAACATGCGGCTAAAGACTGGCAGAGATATTTCCCATGCCCTTCAAGCAGGGGGCATGTAAAGAGAAGAGCTAAGAAAGGTAACTCACTCCTGCTACAATGACCTGCTTCCTTTGTCACTTTGAGAAAACAATAGTTTTAAAGTGGTTATACTGGATTTGTCAGTTATCTTAAAATGGTACCGAACTGGAGGATTTAGCTTATTCAACTTTCCTGCTGCCCACTCTCCTAATCTTGGATTCCGATACTTTTTACAAGCATCAAATACCCTTATCAAAATAGAGTTGGTTGGCTCAAATGGCATTATCTTGAATAGATTGTCGAGCTCATTCATCGATCCATATCTAGTGTAAAGTTTAATCATACACTCATAATGCTCTAATCTGGCCATGATGCCATACTCACTGATCATTGCATCAAAATATCTCTTGCCCTCATCAACATAGCCCTTAGAAATACAAGCATTGAAAACTGCCTGGAAGGTAACATTATCAGGTTGAACCCCGGTCTCTTTCATCAAAGCAAACAAGTCAAGAGCCTCTGTTGCTTTACCAACACGACAACACCCAATAATCATAGAATTCCAAAGAATCACATCCCCCGGCTTCGCATTTTTGAAGATCTTAATTGCATACTCAAGGTGTCCACATTTTGAGTACATCTCAAATAAAGCACCTAAGACAACAACATCTATTGCATAGCCATTCCTGATCATAAAACCATGTATTTCTTTTCCTTGGTTATATGCAAATACGTTAGCACAAGCTGCAAGAAGGATTGAAAATGTATACTCATTTGGAGTTGTTTCCTTCTGCATCTCGAAAAACATAGCCATAACATCTTCACTCATTTGATGTTGTGCCAAGGAATTCATCAAGGAGTTCCACGATATTGTGTCCCTTCGACAACTCATGTTATAAAAGCAATATTTAGCTCCTTTTATGTCCCTGCATTTTCCATACATGTAAATGACTGCATTGTTGACAGATATAACAGACTCAAATCCATGTCGGTATATGTAAGCATGAGCTTGTTTACCAAACTCGAGTTTTGACAGTGAAGCAGACACATTCAACACTAGATTAAGAGTTACACTATCAGCATCTTTAATTTTCTGGCGCATCTTGAAAATAAAACTCAGAGCCTCCTCCCATTGACCAGAGCGTACATAACCGGCCAACATTGCATTCCAAGAGATGATGCTACGCTCAGGCATCTTATCAAAAAGCTCTTGAGCTTCTTTGAGTCTTCCTGCCATGGCATATCCCGATACCATAGAAGTCCAAGAAAATAAATCCTTTTCATTAGACTGATCAAATATCTTTCTAGCACTCACAACAT
Organism: Spinacia oleracea; assembly: GCF_020520425.1. Taxonomy (NCBI): domain Eukaryota; kingdom Viridiplantae; phylum Streptophyta; class Magnoliopsida; order Caryophyllales; family Amaranthaceae; genus Spinacia; species Spinacia oleracea. The sequence goes on from NC_079488.1 coordinate 109,926,340, forward strand.
CATTGCATTTCACATACATACCAATGAGAGAATTAGCAACTTTCCCATCATCTTCATATCTAAACTTAACTACAACACCATGTATCTGAATCCCCTCCAAAAACGCCTGCCTCTTAGAACACGCAACAAGAGCACTTGAAAAGGTAAATGTCAATGGCCTAACACCTTCTATAATTGTCTGAAAAAACATGGAAATTGATTCTCTTTCATCGCCCACCTCCAGATATCGCCTTACAATCACATTCCACGAAACAGCATTTGGTCTATGAATTTCATCAAACATCCTGCGTGCATCAACCATTTTATCACATTTCCCATAAACATCAACTAAAGCACTCGCTAATATCACATTATCACTATACCCTAGTTTCACAATAACCCCATGAACTACCCTTGCAAAACCTAATTCCAATAAAATCCCACAAGAACCAAGAACACTAGCAAAGGTAACCTCACTCGGCGAAAACTCAGACCGATTCATCTCCAAAAAGACGGATAACGTCTTTCTCGGAGACCCTCCTTTCGCATAAGCAGTGATCAGGGCATTCCAACTGCCTCCATCTCTGTGAGGCATTTCGTCGAACAGTTCCCGTGCATCCCTCAAACACCGGCATTTCCCATAAGCCTCGATTGCCCTGTTAAGAAAAAACGTGGGTGGTGGATCATAGTTGGTAATGAGATGAGATTCGACCTTCCGAGCTTCAACAATGGCTCGGCTGGCGGTGCAGAGCTGGAAGAGGCGACCGTAGAGGGAGAGATCGAAGGGGTATGGGGCGGCGAAGAGGAGAGATACGGCTTTTTTGAGGCGACCGGCTTCGAGATGAGAGAGAATGGTGTCGACGGTGGTTTTCGCCGGAGTAGGTATGAATTTCTCGGCGATGGAGTTGTTGGTTTGAAGCAAACGGTTGATAGCTGAGGCACCAGAATTCACACCCATCTATAACTTTTGAAAAATTTCCCGGGAAAACTAGAATGTGACTTTGTGAGAGTATAATTTTTTTTTTGTTTTTTTTTTTTTTTTGAGGGGGTGTGAGAGTATAATTAAACTAACGGATTTTTCATGAAATACCCCCGAATTATGGCGTAATTCACCAAATGCCCCTCGACTTTCAGAAATTCACCAAATGCCCCTCACAAATGACTTAATACCCAAAATACCCTTACTAATGACGCGCCGTTAGTCCTCCGTTAGCCTAATTTTTAAATTCACCAAATACCCCTATTTTATAACTTATTTCATATAATACCCCTATTCTGAAACTTAATTCACCAAATACACATAACTTAAAATTACCCATTTTGATGCTCAGCGGCTAGTTTTTATGTTTGAAAATTAGCCGTTGCTTATTGTTTGCTTATAAAAACCCCTTTTCTAACTATTTATTGTAGTTTTTCTATTGTTTTGTTAATTTCATATCATTTTTGTCATGAGTTTTCTTTCAAAATCATCATCCACACCCATGAATCCACATATGTAAGAGTCCCAAACAATTTCTAATATTATGGGAGGAAATTTCCATCTGAGGCTCCGATACAACACTCAGTAAGTTTCAATTATGATCCAATAAGTTCAGGCCTCATCTAGTAAAGACAATGCACTTTAGCTGAGCAAAAGGCCAAAAAACCCCATTTTCAAAGGGATCTTATGTAAGTGAAGCTGAAGTAATTCAATCTAAAGCTAACACCTTAATTTTCTTATTGTCCGAATGGTAAAGAAACTAAGAAATCAAGTTCAATAACACATACATTTTTATCACAACCTCGATTTCAACTTGGATTCATGATGTGAAAATCTTGAGTTTGGAGGCAAATCTTTGTGCCAAGATTCATGTTTTTTCACTGGTTCATGAGCTTTGGAACATACCTTAGTTTCATTTTTTTTTCTTGTTCCCTCAAATCCAAAAATAGACATTTGTCCATAAATCTGACCATGTCAATAGGACCTAGCTCAAAAGAAAAGTGGGAAAACCTTTATGCCTCGACTGTAAGGTTGAGAGAAAGTTAGGAGATTGAAGAAAGATGTTTGGAGGCAGTAGAGACAGGAGACAAAAGGGAGTTAACGTTAAATATGTGGCATGGAAGCAATAGAAGCCGAGGTAGCTGGAACATATGCGTTAGAATCAAATTAATAAGAGCTTTATTTTTAATCTGTTTGCATATGTTAAAGATATTTCCCATATTGAAAAAGGAATACCTTCCGATTGCATGGTAAATATAATTAATTGGTCACATAAAGAATAAGGTACAAAAGAAGTAGCTATTTTCTTGAAGAGTTGCGACGTTTTGAGGTGTTTTTAGGAGTGTTTTATGTTTTAGTGTTGTACCGGAGCTTCAGATTGAGTGTTGTATCAGATATTCGGATGTCAAATTTTCTCCCATGATAACAAAATTTATTTGGGACTCTTACATATGTGGACTCATTGGGTGTGGATGATGATTTTGAAAGAAAACTCATGACAAAAATGATATGAAATTAACAAAATAATAGGAAAACTACAATAAACCGTCAGAAAAAGAGTATTTATAAGCAAACAATAAGCAACGGCTAATTTTCAAACACAAAAACTAGCCGTTGAGCATCAAAATGAGTAATTTTAAGTTATTGGTATTTGGTGAATTAAGTTTCTGAATAAGGGTATTTGGTGAAATAAGTATTAAAATAGGGGTATTTGGTGAATTTGAAAATTAGGTTAACGGAGGACTAACGGCGCATCATTAGTAAGGGTATTTTGGGTATTAAGTCATTTGTGAGGGGCATTTGGTGAATTTCTGAAAGTCGAGGGGCATTTGGTGAATTACGCCAAAATTCGGGGGTATTTCATGAAAAATCCGTTAAACTAATCTAAAATAGGGTTTGTTATAATTGAGTGGCATCTATTTTGCAAATGGACTCTCTAATTAAGGAGTGACTCAACTTCGAATGATCGTGATCTTGAAGGATATACCATTAGCTCTTAGTAAAATTTTGGATGAGGATATTACAGTGTGACTATGTAACGGCTCAATCCTCCTTAACGTCTGTTTTAATATTTAGATTTATTTATTTTTGTACTTTTATTTGTTTGAAAGTGATTTCTCTTATGGTTCAAAAAGAAGCAGAAGGAGAGATTTATGAAAAATAAATTAGACTTAAATAAGTTAAGTTTGAGGGAATTGGGAGATACGGAGTTTTACCAAACAATGCATTGGCCTATTAGAGTGAGGGTTTAATCTCCACTAGTAACACTTTGAGGGACGGTTCCCCTTGCTATTCTCCCCACTCTCAAAGTGTCTAGCCTTCTAACTCATACGGGTTGACATGTGCAGGAATTTCGACTCGATAGGACGTACACTTCATCTTACCTTAAAAATATAATGGGTTGGGTTTGACTGTTTGAGAATTACAAAATGACATGTTAAATTATATCGTTTCAAATTCCTTCTTATTGGACCTTCACAAGTTATGAGGATTATTCTTACTTAGATCTAATCCACAATAATATTAGTGTGGACCCAATACTTGATAATTTGTATCAAATTCAGACTTGTAATTCTTGGGTATTCAAACATTTGATTTAGGACAATTCTAAATTAAAAAAATGGAATTCTATTCCAAATAGAACATTAAGTATTTTGTACGGCATTTTGAAAAGGGTGCATGGAAGGGACTGAATTAATTTTTTGATGGCCCTTGTATATGTTGACTAATTATATCTCATTGGACTAAAATTTAGAGTTTTAGTTACCACATACTCACCCCTCACTACTCACCCCTCACTGGGTGACTTAATTAATTGTAATAATTGTACACATAGTACTAGTTACTTATCCTTGTTCCTAAATGTTTGTCCCATTGTATTTTTTGAAATTTTTTGATCATGAATTCTCACTAACCTATAAGAAATAATATTGTCATGTAAAACAATGTTAGGCTCCGTTCAAAGTAATATCGTTTCATAATATTACATCCGTTTAATAATAATTTGTACAATTACTATTAATTTGCACAAATATTAAGATAAAAGATGAAGAGTGTGCGTGTAAAAAGGTGGGTAAATATAGTAAATTAAAACATGGATAAATTAAATAGATGTGTGAAAAAAATGGCTTGTTGTAAGAAAAAATGAATAAAGTAAAAGAAAATGTTTGGAAAGATGTAAATATTGTGGGTAAGAAGGTAAGATAATAAATTTTCTTGTCCAAAAACAGAATAAACACAATGTTATTAACATTATGAAACTGACTAAAACAGTGTAAATATTATTTTGAAACGGAGGCGGTGTCAACTTTCTATAATTTTTACGTTATAGAATTAAAAATATTTACGTATTAGATCGCGTCTTAAAATCGTCAGAAGTCAAATTGGGCAAACATTTAAGAATAGAGGGAATGACCGAATGAGAGAGTCTGACACATACAAATCCAACAAAATTTCATTCCAAACATTAGTAGGCAAAGTAGTCTACTAAACTTATCGTAATTTATACGTGAGAGTCTTTACCACCATTACTTATCGTAATTTGCTCATGCAAAAAAGCTCCAATTCTCCAAATGACTCCAAATCAAATCTGCAATTCGCAAATTAACAAAATGATGAATAACCTTCAATGTATTTTACAAAATACAACCAGTTATACTTTAAAATGAATACGTGTATTGTGGCGATATCGTAAATTAAAACTTATCTGTATTGTTATAACAAATGCAAGAAAGATAATTTAAGAACGTAAATAAAGAACACAAAATTTAACATGGTTCATTAACAATATATATGTTAGGCTACATGCACAAACAAATGAGAGGAAAATTTTATTGATTTTGAAAATTACAAATTACAGATAGGTTATAACATAATTCGTATAAATTATATATACGATATTTCATGAAATGCCCCTGAGTTTTGATGTAATTCACCAAATGCCCATCAAGTTCCAATAATTCACCAAATGCCCCTGACAAATGACTTAATACCCAAAATACCCTTACTGATAACGGTCTGTTAGTCCGCCGTTAGCCTAGTTTCATATTTCACCTAATCCCCCTGTTTTTAAACTTATTTCACCAAATACCCCTATTATCAAACTTATTTCACCAAATGCCCCAAACTTAGAAATAGGTATTCTGATGTTCCAACGGCTAGTTTTTGATATTTGAAAAGTAGCCGTTGGTCTTGTTTGGCTATAAAAACCCATTTTCTGAATGTTTCTTGTCATGTAGATGTTGTTTTGCTTTGCTTTGCTAATTTCATTAGATTTGTTTCATGAGTTTTGTTTCCAAAACATCATCCACACACAATGAGTCCACATACATTAGAGTACCTAACAAAGTTTGTTATTGTGGTAGGAAATTTGCCATCCGAAGCTCCGATACAACGCTCAATCCACAAAGGTTGTACTACAAGTGTGATCCTTGCAACAATCTAAGATGGTGCAAGGGAGTAGTTGAGCAAGAAAACAGGGGGCAACAAGGACAACTAAGGGGAAGCTTAGACGAAGGAGAAAGTGCTGAAAACAGGGGAAGCCATAAGATGGAAGAGGAATTGAAGCAAATGAAGAAAAAGCTAAAACATCAACAAAAAGTAGTTAACGTTGTAATACAAATGGGGATATTGATGTTTGTAATCCTACTGTTTGTAATCATGAAGTAAACACAATTAATGAGAAATAATATCACAATTTCATTAACTATTGTTGTTGCAAAATATACACAAAATACCTAAATGGGAAGCAATTCTGTTTAACTTGAAGTACAAATCATTGCACCAACTAACTTTAATGTTGTTCTTAGCTTCAACTACAAAACATTTGTGCAAAAAACTACCCAAAAAATCTTAAATGCTGACAGATCATTTCCCCCCTCAGGCTTGCTTGGATTTCTTGCCCTTTGGTGCTGCCTTGGAAGTACTTGCATCATCAGAGGTTGTTTTCCTCTTTTTTGTTGCAGCTCTCTGTTTTGGTGGTGCCTTGGAAGTGCCTGCACCAAACTTGCAGGTCCTTGCATTGTGGCCCATTTCCTTGTATTTGCTACACTTAACTGAAGTGTGCCTCTTCCTCTTTCTAGCTTCCATGGCACCCCTCCTTCTTTGTTTTTGTGGTCTTCCAGCACTCCTCTTGATCCCAGGTGGTTTAATGGTGGGCAGTGTGGATCCAGGCCACTGAGTAGGGTCAACCATTGGGTGCATATGCTCTGCATATGCCTGTTTATAAGCAGCACCCTTGAAATAAGTGGAAACAAAGTCCACAGGGTCAAGTCTCTGGTTGTAGATGACCCTCAAGCCATGTTTGCAGGGCATACCTGACCCCTGCCATAATCCACACCCACAGGTGCTGTTGTGTAGATTGACTGGGAACTTCACATTGCCATCCTTCACCTCAAACTCCCCACCACCACATGCAGTAGAGTAACAGAATCTGGATTCTACACTTCTCAACTCCATTTCATGTTTGGCATAGTCTGTTAAGTGGTTAGGCTCCATGTTTGCTGCTTTATCAAACCTGACCCCAATTCTCTCCATGGACCACTCCCTTATGGCTGCAAATAAACACATAAGAAGTTAATATAAGAACAGTCACTGAAACTTTGACAGAAATAGCAAATGAGAAGAAAAATAGAAGACTTTACCTTCAAATAGTGACAACAAAGGTAAATATATCTTGGAAAATGTCAATCAATTGACATCTATCAGTGTCCAGAACCCTAACATCAAAATCATTCGACTTATAGTGCAACAACAACCATATTGCAGACATCCTAACACACAACACAACATCAACAAAAAAACAAAAATTTCCATTACTAAGTTGAAATGCAAGACATTAAACAATTAAATCATACTTACTTTCATGAAAACGCAAACAAACAACTCATCTCCAACATAAAATGTCCAGAAACCCTAAACCCTAAATTCGCGCAACAGAAGTTTGTAAAAACGAAAAATAATTTGAGCGATTCACATTACATACCTTAATCGATGAGCGAGTAACCAAAGAACGCGAAATTCACACTTGAACTTGAAATTCTACACCTTCCTTACGCAATTCGCTAAATCCCCCTTTCTGAGAATTCGCGTGTGTTCAAAAACCCAGCAAACGACTTCTCCAACTCAATGTGCACCAAAATTTCCAGGCTTTTTGTGTGAATGATGATGCAGTTATGGTGGAAGAATGAGGAAGAACAGGGGAAAGAGAGAGAGAGAGAGAGAAGCAGTTTAAGGTTCTAAATTTTTTGAACTGTAGAATGGGTAACAAGGGGTAGGGATGGGTTATGGCGCCCAAAAGCAAAATAAGGGCAATATAGTAAACTACCTCTAACGGAGCGTTAACGTCCGTTAACTGTGTGGGCATTTGATGATATTGTTCGATTTGTCAGGGGCATTTGGTGAATTACATCAAAACTCAGGGGCATTTCATGAAATATCCGTTATATATATATATATATATATATATATATATATATATATATATATATATATATATATATATATATATACTTCCTCCGTTCCACAAATATCGCACCATGTTGACTTTTACACTATTTATGTTGTGCTTTTTACCATCTTTTGTACTATATATGTAAGAAAACATGTAATCATGTAATATTTTGTTAGATTCGTATCGATATATATTTTTTAAATATCAATTTTAATAACTTTTACGTATGTACAATTCGAAAGATTAAAAGTCAAAATTATGTGTTGAAAAACATAAAGTCAACATGATACAATATTTAAAGAACCGAACACCCGAAGTGAAACCACATCACCCCATGAGCACGAATGAAGCGATGATTGATGAAGTCTCGAAAGTTTTCATATTTTATGTTGAGTCGGTCATCTTGTGTATTAATATAATAAAGTATTTTTAGTTGCATAATTTCATTTTCTTATACTCCTAAGTTTATGTTTAATATCATAACCTTTGACATCAACACGTCTACGGTCTGCCCCATTATGGCCGTCACGTATATAAATACCTTATTATATATCCCTAAAACATAGAGAGTATTTGATAAAATCCACCTTGGATTTAATAATAATTAAAATGATGGCAAACATTATGATTGAAAATTGCGGCTAATACCTCCTTTTGCGCGTTATTTCTTCCCATGTTAGTGGTGTCCACGATCCCTCTTTTACACCTGAATGATACTTTTATTTACTTATTTTCTCTTAATTTTATTTACTAATACTATAAATAATAAAATTATTTTATGAAATACTCTTCCTATGTAATCTTATTTTAGGCTTTTGTGGAGAATTTATTAAAAATAAAGTGGATTTCAGGAAAAAGAAGAAGATTTGGCTTTTGGTTTCTACTAATTAAAGTTGACAATATGAGAATATTCATTTGTTAATTGTTATGGGCATCCCCTTTCACTTTCAAAAAAAGGTAAAATGCTACCCCTTTCCTCGAAAGTAAATTGATATTCCGTACATTGATTATCACCAGAATACAATTTCTTTTTAAAAATAAACAATAAAAATCAACTATATATAATCGATTCATGAATTTGTAATAGTACTCCGTTTAAAATTATCTGATCAGGCTACATGTCACATCACTCACAATGGCGGATCCAGTGCATGGGAGTGGGGTCTCACCTGGCCAAAAAAATTTGCATAATTTTTGTTGGAGATTGCACTTCCTTACTATAAGGAAAGTCTGTTATATTGTTAATAGCTTGTACATATATAAAGTAGTCTCCTTGTATTCATTCTTTCATTTTTACTTAGATCAATAATAAAAATAAAAACACATTTTATTTAGTTCTCTCTCTTCTTCCCCTAACAGTGTTTCAAGCTTCCTTCAATGGCGTCCTTACTCTTTCTTTATGATTTTCTTCCACCTTAGATCGCGAAATTTAACATGGTATCAGAGCGGAAACGATCCCGGCTCTTCAACTCCGCATTAAACTTCCGTTCGAATCAAATTATCAATTCGTCAATTTTTCCCCAAATTTTCTGCTTCGAAATTTTAGCAAACTGGGTTAAAATTCGACGATTTAGGGTTTTTAATTAGCCCAATATCTCATAATTTCGTTCACAAATTTTTCTTAAAACCTTGAATCAAATGATTTTCTGATTCTTGAGTTTTCCCCAAATTCTAGGGTTCTTGAAGTTTTTCGTATATTTGCAAAATCTGGGTTTTGGTGATAGATTAAATGTGTGGGTTCTTGATACAAGTAACACTTCCGCGTTTGGAAATCAGTTTTTGATCAAAGGATTGACCATTTTTTTTGGTCGGTGTTTCTCGGTGGCTTGGTTACGATTCTTGAGAACAACAGCTCCAGTGTTCTTCCGTCGTCGTCTGCTTCTGCTAAGATTCGGTTTGATTTCTTGGTCTTCTTGATTAATTCATTTGATTACAATTCGCTGCTTGATGAATTTTGGAGGTTTTTTGGGTGTTTTTGTTCCTGTAAACAACATTAAACAGAATCTCTGCAATTTCTTTAGAAATATCTGCAAATTGTTTTTTTTTTGGCAATTTTGTAGTCTTGCCTTTTGCTGAGTTCTGTGAAATCCTTCTTCAATCGTCAACCATGACTAAATCAAGCCATAATGGCTCAATTTTTGGCGTCGTTTTAGCCGAAATACCAGGAATTCCCAATTTCATTTGTTCAATTGAATTTTTCCTGTTGCTGGTTCTTGTGTGAAAACTAGAGTGAGTTTAAGTTGAAATTGTTTTGGATTCACGAGATATTTGAGTTCATATTCTTGGATGAATGTCTACTAGTAATGGTATAACTCCTGCCTCTGCCATACATACCCTGTTGTCTGCGTTTCATTTTCCTAGCAGTCGGAACTCCCAGCTGCAGCCCGTTTCTCTCCCATGTTTCCATTTCCTAGCTTCTTTAGCAAGGCACGAATAGCTGCTTTGTCGGAGTTGGAAGCAGAGTTGTAGTTCTGTTTGCTTTTAAGTGTTCCTTGAGTCCTTGTCCACATGGAAGGCTTATTGTGAGGAATAAATATCCAGCATCACATCTGAAGAAGGTTATTGACAGTCATGACGACATAGTTTGTTTTCTATCGTCATAAGCAAGTTTGCAATGTTGTCATTTGCAGAAATTGGGGTAGTCCTTCTATGTGCAGTACTAGTTGTTGTTGGGCATCTGTGAGCAGAAAGGGGAAATTAATGTTGTCCGAATTATTTGGCATTGAGAGCCTGCTTGTTGAATCGGTGCTGAATTTCAACATTCATTCAAAGGTTCTTTGGTTCACCTTCTTAGAATCATTGGAGATATTTCCAAGTCACTGGACATTGTTCTTGAGATTTACAGAATTAACTTTCTACCAAATTCTGTTTTTTGGAGTAATGGTTTAAGTGTTGGAGATTGTTTGGATGTTTTCTAGAGAATTGGATAACGGGTGTTGTTTTGTTAGAAGATGATGAAGGTTGGTTGCTTATGTTAATGTCACTGACTTGGTTGGTAGTCAGTTTGATGTTAATGGATGATGACTTGTTGAATGGGTGATTGAGGTCAGGATTTGTCCCATTTATCACAGAAATTGATCTGGAGATTGAGTATATAGCCTGTGAAATCAGGTCTGTTTTGTTTTGTGACCCAACAGAGGTTGAGGTCTGTTTTGGCCCAACAGAGGTTGAGGTCCTCTTTGTTCTGAATTGTTTCTCTAAACCCCTATTTTTTGCTCTAAACCTAGATCGGTTAGATTGATTCTCTTTCTGATCATTTCTCTGAACCAAGTTTCTCTGAATTGTTTCTCTGAACCTATTTTCTCTGAATTGTTTCTCTGAAGTTGATTTGACCGTTTCTCAATTCAACTATATTGTTCTGAACTATTTCTCTGAACCCTTTGTTTTTCCTATGGTCTTTCGTGTGATCATATCTTTTCCCTACACCATTCTAAACACAAATTCCTAATACACATACTTTCCAAAATCCTTTCCATCTCAATTTCTTGGCTTATTTCATTAGAGTAGTTGGTTCCATATTCTGGCAGTCTTGATGGGACAGTTCAGCAAGTTGTTGGTTAACCTGGTGAATTTTTTTGGTGATAGAAGGAGGGGAGTTGGTGTCTCTGCCTTAGCTTGCGTCACACTCCTAGTGTTCTATGATTCCCCAATCACTGTTATCTACATTCTGCTTGGCAATGGAATCATATGGAGTGCATATGCCTTGATCAGATTTGATATCTACATCCTGCTTGGCAATTTCAGCTTGCAATGGTTCCAGCTCTTTACTTCAGTTCAACACTTTAGTTCAAACTGGAAATGATTTCCCAACCATTTCCAGTTTGAGGGGGGGTGTTGGAGATTGCACTTCCTTACTATAAGGAAAGTCTGTTATATTGTTAATAGCTTGTACATATATAAAGTAGTCTCCTTGTATTCATTCTTTCATTTTTACTTAGATCAATAATAAAAATAAAAACACATTTTATTTAGTTCTCTCTCTTCTTCCCCTAACAGTGTTTCAAGCTTCCTTCAATGGCGTCCTTACTCTTTCTTTATGATTTTCTTCCACCTTAGATCGCGAAATTTAACAATTTTAGTTAAGTTTTTACTGATTCGTATTAAAAAGTACGGAGTACATAATTTAGTTAATTTTTCTTTAGTTTTGTAATAGTGACCCCACTTAGTACAATTTTTAGATCCGCCACTAATCACTCACATGCTATTTAACTATTAGACTAATTAACGAGCATGCTTAGGTAGGCCTTCTTTAGCTTTTGTACTAGTGTACTACTTTCCTAATACTTCATGTAGTAGCATTGTAGCAAGGAGGATAAGATAGAGTTTTCAATTAATTAACATTGGAAGTTAATTAACTAAAAACATCACTTGATGTAGTGATTTAATTAGCTTGTTGAGTATGATCAATATTCAAATCATGAGTTGAATCCTTGAATGTAATGAGCTATACTGAAACCAAATAATGCAATGCAAATGTTAAAACTATTTTATAATTAAGAGATGTAATTTAAGGAAATCCTTGGAGTAATTATAGATTTTGAATAAAAATAGTATTTAAGTATTCATATAATTAAGTAGATATTATTATTATTAAAAACTTGTTTCCTTGGAGTCAGAGTTGGAGAAGGTATTATCTTCAAATAATATAGATTTTTTAAAAAAGTTTCTTTTAGGTAGTCGTTAGGGAGCAAAGTAAGAACATGATATGACAATATTGACAAAAAATATATTCCATTTGTCAATTACCCTCGATCTTTTTTTAGGTTATTTCAATTCATTTGCGAATTGCGAGTTGTTTGAATCCTGAAAGTGATGTAAGTATCCACCAATGTACAAGTAGTAAAACGGACACGTTACGGGTACGGGAAATGAAGAAACATTATTATTATTATTATTATTATTATCTATACTATATATTAAAAAACGTTTATATGATTAACATAAGGTTTGAACTCTTGATCTTGAGTTTAAAGAATAAAGCTTTTACCACCAAGTTATTAAATATTTCATGTATCATTGCAAAAAAAAAAGTTATATATAAGTAAATGTGAATGTTGTTAACGTAGTAACCCGGGGCATCGCTCGGGCCTAAAAGCTAGTTATTATTATTAGGATGTGTTCTATTCACCTGATTTTCACTTATTTTTTTGAACTTATCTTATCTGAACTTATTAAAACTTATCAAAACTTATTTTAGTTATAAGTTGTACTTGGTCAACCCTTATTTTTCCTGAAATAAGTGGAAATAAGGTGAACAGAACAATACCTTATTATTAGACCGGGTAATGGAACGGAAAAAGTGAGTTAAAGTATAATACTTGATCAAGGGCTTTGGGGAAATGATAGGTTTTTCTTTAAAGTTGTCCTTTATTTGGTTAAAAATGTCCTGCGTAATTTAGCTACCCAAACGGCCAAACCTTTAGTTTCTTGAACATATCAGCTCAACTAGATAATTGATGGATATTGACATATTTTAATTGGACTATACGAACAACTCTCAAAACAACTTCAACGAATATATATTGTGGTAATTAATAGGAGTATAAATTAATGGCCTCCTTTTATGTGAAAATAGACCACAGTTAGTTGCTAGATGACAGAACAGTTTTCTTAGATGTGCAACAATATTATAAGAAAGACTTAACGTTTTCTCCATTCATAAGGTTTCACACATACACACATGAATCCACGATCCAAACAAACTCTAAACCACATACGATAAATACAATACAACTAATACCATTACCAAACGATACACGTTGAACATATTTACCGTGAAACAAATTAGTTAACCGATGAACTCTCTGGAAAAAAGGCCACATGTTAAAGCTCACAAAGAATGATATAACTACACCTGTTCAACGAGTTAGGGGCCTATTACAGAATGTATCCAACCCCTTTAAAAAGGGTTCAGCCCTTTTATAAATAGGCTAGACCTTTAAAGGCTTTACCCAAGTTACCAATTGCCAAACTATATGCATGAATACATATGATAAGATTATACTTAAATTCGTTGTTTCAACTGTATTGCATTACCAAGTTTACATTATCCAAACGAAATTGTAGTTGGTAACAACATTTGGGGTCATACAATTAAATTATGATTAAGTTAGTCATAACTATTAGTCATAATTCATAAGACTTTTGCAAAAGATTTTCGTACGTGTCACCTAATCAACCGTCCCAAAGCTTAATTGTACAAGCAAATCACACAATAATTTACGTAGTAGTTATACCACGCGAGTTGTGACCGGATTTGCTTCCACACTTAGAGCATCTCCAATGGTTGTAGCTAGGGACTAGCTTGAAATTTATAAATGTTTCAAACTAATAGCTAGACCATTGGAGTGAAAGTAATAAATTAGCTTGGCAAAGCAAATTAGCTTAAACAAGCTAATTTGCTTGACAACTAGCTCCCATTAATTACCAAATAATTAATTGACAAGTGGGACAAGTGAGACCAATTTAAATAACAAGCTAGTTGCTAACCATTGGAGTACAAATTAGCTAGACAATGTAATAGCTTGAAATCTTATGTGGTATAACAAGCTAATTGTCAAATTAGCTTACCATTAAAGATGCTCTTAACACTCCTCCTTCTGAAAATAATAGACAATATATGGTGTTTTAGGACCAATTAAGTGGTTAAGACTGAAGTCTGCACATGATAAGTTTCAGGTTTTCCTCCCGCTTCTATTTATAATTTATATTGCATTTATAGCTCATTAGCACCTAAAAAAAATATAAGAAGTAAAGTGTTTTAGGACGTCTGGAAATAAATTTTTGTGTCATACTCCGTATCTTAATTATTGGAATGTCAAGCAAGGAGAGGTATATAGAAAAGGTGGAGAGAAAACAGGAAGGAAACCAGAAACAACAATTACGTACAAAGTATGACAAGTTATTCCGAACAGAGAGAGTATTATTGTACTAGTATGTCGATGGAGATATATCCATTTGCCATTTGCCATTTGCCATTTGGTGCACGTCCAACTCTTGAAATAACCAACATTTTGATGATCTATTCTAAGCTAACGACTTCTAAGGAGCACAAGAAAGAGAGGCCATAAAAAAATCTCAAATCAATTTTGTTGTGATAGTGATATGTGTGGAAAAAATATGCGGTACCAAAACATTTAGTGGCATACCATTATTATTACATGATGATGACTAATGACTCAAATGGCTATTGCCACCTACAAAATCCAATAGAATTAGCCTACCACCTACATCAAACATTATTATGCACAAAACATGGAAGCAAGACTTTTTGGCCATGGAGAAACAAAATATTAATAGCCTAACTTAAGTTTTTACTTTTCGTGAAGAAAGATTAATAAGCGGTTAGTGTGAGGAACTATAAGCGCATATCATATATGTATGGGCAAATACATATCAGAACAAAAGACAAAATATGAAAAATGATAAAAAATAAATTAAATGGTACATTTTAAAACAAAAATTGTACTTTTTTTTTTTACAGAATGGTACATTTTTTTACAGAATGATACTTTTTTAACATAAATGGTACTTCCTTTTTTGTCTTTGAGCTATTTGTCTTTTAGTTGATATGTGTGTTTCCACACATATCTAATATGCGAAAAAACAACCTCTGTAATAGCCTAATAGGGGATTGGAGGAAGTATAAATCAATATCTGATATGTATTTCACAAATACATATCACCCACTAAACGTCAAAATAGGGATAAGACAAATGTTAAAGACAAAAATAATTTTTTTGAAAATGGCATTGGTTTTTGAAAAATGACATTCATTTTTCCAAAATGGCATATGTTCTTTGAAAATGTCACCTGCTTTCATTTTTGTCTTATCTCTATTTTGTCGTTTAGTGGGGTGATATGTATCTTGAAATAAATATCGAATATTGATCTCTCCGCCATCGATTTTACACTCTCTCACATTCTTCTTTTTCTTCCATGTAAAAGGAAATAGTGTAATTTTACAAACAATTAGAGTATAGACTATAACGTGCAGTGGCGGTGCTAGTAAGGGTTCAGTGGGTTCAACTGAACCCTTACTAGCGAAAAAAAAAATCAGGCAGATTTAAAGGGAAAAAAAAATCGGGTTAAGTAATAGTGAAAGCCCAATATGACACAAACATCACTGGCGCTGCAGCGGTTTTTGCTTAAGTTATTAAATCAAAGGTCAGGGGTTCGACTCCCTATACCCTTTTTTCGGCTCTCCTGTTGAATTGTTATTTTTTTTTTTTTTGGTTTCTAAAGCAGGCAAGCAGCCCACGAGTCCACGACACTCACACTCTCACAGTAACAACCCCCAATTCAAATCTAAAACCCTAACTCTCCTCTCCCCTCCCCTCAGCTCCTCTCCTCTCCTCTCTTATCGGTGGCTCGGGCTTCGGTCGAGGCGGCTGCGCAGCGGAAACCCGGGCAAGGTGGTCTGTGGACTGTGGTCACTGGTTAGCGCCGGCGGCAACTCGGGCAGTCGGCTACTCGGCTTCTCTCGTCTCCCCCCAAAGGTATAAAGTATAAACTAATAAACTCTACTCATTAATAATTAATTTCCTTACTTATGCAAATTAAAATTGTTTGAACAATTCAACAATAAATGAATGCGTGAAATGAATTTATGAATGTTCAATTTCAATGTTCAATTCGTGAATAGATGAATTAAGTTAGGGTTTGAACTTTAAATATTGTGTAATTGTGTTGTAATAATGTAATTGCTAAATTGAAATATATGATTTTGAATTATAGGTTGATTTTGTTGATACAAGATGAAGGGTATAGAACATTTTTGGAAAAATCATATTTCAAAGTCACAAAAATCATCTGCTTGTTCATCCCCAAATTCAAGGCCACTTGACAGTTTAGTAACATTTATTGAGTGACAGTTTAGTAACATTTATTGAATGATAGTTTAGTAACATTTATTGAGAAAGATCTTTTTTTTCTAGTTAAGGATGATGATGTAATAGATCGCTTTCAAAATATGAAAACTCGTCGAGTTCAATTGTAATTTTTTTTTAATATTATTGTAAAAGAATATGGGCCCCACGAATTATTAGTTGTAATTTGAATTTTGGATTTTGGATTAATATTTTATTATATGCGTCAGAGGATTTCGAACCCTTAATGAGAAAATCTTGGCACCGCCACTGATAACGTGGTTTTGAATTGACGTATTTAAGTCTCGCAAAAGCTATAATCTTCTTTCCCTAGTGATTGCTTGGTGGTTTAGTGGTGATTGAGGCTGAACTTGGTAGAGAAAATCCATGTTCGATCCCCCGCAACAACAATTGGGAGGGGACTGGAACCTAACCACCCAGAACTCGCCCCGAATCCGGATTAGCCCTAAGGGTGAACCGGGTGTTAATACCCAAAAAAAAATCTTCTTTCCCAAAGGCATCTAACTTCGAATATATTCGTAGGACCAAGACTTGATTATCATGAGCCCAACCCACTAGTCCGATTCAACCTGACCCGAAAATAATGAGTTTTGGGTAGAATTCTTTGGCCCGTTTTTCTGGCCCGACATGGTCCAAGTTTTAAAAAGGGGATAATTTTGGAAAATCAAAATCGGAATTTTAGTTAAAAATTTGAGCCGGCTCGAAAATGATCTGAAAGCGGAAAATTGAGTCGGCCCAAAAATAACACAAAATAACGGGTTTTGAGTAGAAAATTTCGGCCGAAGTTGACCCAACCCGCTCGGGTAGACACAATAGACATAATCTTCCAACCGTGGTCGGGCTCGAATTCAGTCCGCCTTTTGATCAGGTCTAGTAGGACCTAGTGAAGAGCTCACCATTACAAGAATTTTACTTATTTTAGGTAAAATTTCCAAGTAAAGAGATTAGTTAAGAGAGGACCCCACGTCCAACCTATCTAGAAGAACAAAGCTTGACTTTGTGAACCATCCCGCACGCATTGCTAAAATCAATTAAGATTTTGTTTATATAATAAAGAAAATGATTTCCAACACCAATTATTTTGGTAAATGATATTACCATCACAAACATTATTATTCCCTCCTCTTTCTCTTTACACAAAAACACCTTTCTTCCTCCTCTGTTTTCCATCTCTTATCCTGAAATCCCACCACCATGCTTGATTCCGGCACCAAACACCCAGAAAACCGTATCCATTTATACGACCCGGTTGGCCTTTTAAACGACGGGTATGGAAGTTTCAGACCGTCAAGTCACGCTACCCGACCCAAAAGACACACTGTATCTTATGATAATTTTGTAGAAACCAGTGCTAATAATAATTCGGGTTCCGGGTTAGGATCTTATGATAGCTTCACCGATGCGAATAGTACCGGTGGGTTACGATCTTACGATAGCTTTGAAGTTGATAGTTTGGTGTTAAGATCTTATGATGATAGCAGCTTCAATTTAGACACCGCCAATGGCGGCAAAACCACCACCGCCGCCGCCCCCACCACCACCACCGCTACGGCTGATCATGATGATAAAGACAGAAATGACGGTGGTTTAAGGTTTATCGTAGTCAACATCGCTGTTGAGGATGATCAGTCTGATGATTCAACACCACGCTTGTGGGGCCCAAAATCTCCGAGAAGTCCTAAATCTCGTCGTTCTCCTCTTCATCAATCAACCACTGCTGTCAATTCAGTAAATTCATCTTCTTCTCTGAATCATCAACCCAGTAGTCCTAAATCGTCTGCTGTTAATTCAGTAAATTCATCTTCTTCTCTGAATCATCATCAACCCAGTAGTCCAAAATCTGTTAATTTTTCACCCATGAACCCCACAATTGTTAAATCAGTTGTTAATCCACAAAATTCAACAACCATAAACCAGCAACAATATCTAGCAATGTCGCCTAGTTCCAGAACTCAAGCAATCGCCAAGGGTCGTAAAGAATTAATGGACATGGTTAAGGACTTACCCGAGTCGTTCTACGAGTTGTCATTAAGAGACATAGTAGATCAGAAATCCGAGTTGCCGACTCAGAAGGAGAAGGAGATTGATATTCCTGAAGAAAAGAAGGCGATAATCAAGGAAACAATTAACTCTAAAGAGACAAAAAAGCAGAAGAAGAGTAGCAGTAAGAAGGTGAAGAAGAGTGAGAGCAAGAAGAAGATGGTGAGAAGTAGAAGTGTTGATAATGGAAGATTTCTTCTGAAAACTTCTGTGTTTCCGATTCTAGGGACGAGAAAAAGTAAGAAGAGTATGAGTGCTGCGAGTAGTTTTAAGGTGGCGCCGATGCCGAAAGTGGGGTCCACATCGGCTTCTGCACCGATGAAGTTTGGTGATAAGGATTGGTGGAGAAGACGATCGTGTAAATCAATTGAGGGTGATGATAAGAGGAATGGTCTTAGTAGTCAGAGTATGAGCAGTCGGAGCAGTAGTAGCACCAGTCGAAGTAATAGCATCAATGGAATTGGAAGGTATATAAGTCATTTTATATTTTCTAAATTGCTAGTTGTTCATTATAAATTATATGGAAATGATAAAGGTAGCAACATGCGATCTTTAAGCCGTGTCACAGTGGTGACATGGCACGTCTATGTGTCATAAATTGTATTTGGAAACTAAAATATTTAGATTATATAACCTATTATACATGTCATAAAAAAAGTAGGAAAATCTTAATATTCTAATTTACAAATTGAATAATATAATTTTTTATTTCAGAAAAATAATTCTAATTTGTATAGGATATTAGAAAAAAAAAATACTTTTAATTATTTATATGATATAGGAAATTAAAATAAAAAAATAAATTTACTAATTTATACTTAGAAAATAAAAAATACAGTACATTAGAAAATAAAAAATTAGGAAAAGAATTTCGTCTTTATTTGTTTATTGGGTTTATACGGCACTTGAAGTGTTGTTCTTCCTCTCCGAAATTACTAATCTAATGAGATGATGACGCATGACTGTGCGCCTGTAGGCCGATGAACTGCGTGTAAACCTAATTAAAACTAACTTAATCATTAAAATTAAAACAATATTTTAAAGTAATGTATAATTATAAATATTTATTTACATAAAATAATTTATTTATTTTTTTGGGTGAAAGAAGATCGAGGGGCAGACCCCTAAGTAAAAGAAAACACAAGTCAAAGGAACCCAAAACAAACGAAAAACTACAGACTATCAAAACAAAACGAAGGGAAATATTTCTTGATAGAGTCAGTAGTTTTAGTTCCTTGCTACTCCGTATTTACATAAAATATATTACTTCGTATTTTATTATAAATTGATGTATTTTTTAAATTAAATTGATGTATTTTTTAAATTGCACAAAAATATATTATTAGATTTAATTTTAATTTTTTTAATTTGTAATTTATAAGATAAAAGGAAATATATATTTACTATGAATATAATAAATATTTGTTTCCTTCTTTGTATCGACTGCCTTATTTATATATTTTCATAGTAAAAATATTGAATTGATAGTAAAAATAAATTGATGACGTGTAGCCTACATGGTGCTTATTTGTACCAATGAAATGCCGACACGTAAGATTGCGACAACATTTTGTTGTCGCAACTTGCGACCTATATCATCGTCCCATCACCTTGAATACTATTTTGTGTTACATTTTTAACAGAATTGAAAGAAATTAATAACTTTGAATTTCTGAAATTAGATGTAGCTAGGTCATTCAACACTTAATTAATCTAGGATCTATTGGCAAAAAAAAAGGTAATCCCTTCGTTTTTTTAAAACATTTTCTATTTGATTGAAACCGCGAATTCGATCCCCGCAATAATAAATGGGAGGGTTGGAGAATATATTCATCCATAACTCGCTCCGAATTCGGATTATTCCTAAGGATGAACCGGGTGCTAACACAAACAAAAAAATGTTGTGTACTTGTATTACCGAAAAGGCTACATGTACCCTCAGGGTATGAAACGTTTGGCTGTTTTTGGTGTTAGCATCTTGTTCACACTTAGGGCTAATCCGGATTAGGGACGAGTTCTGGGTGGTTAGGTTCCAGTCCCCTCCCAATTGTTGTTGCGGGGGATCGAACACGAGTTATCCCTACCAAGTCCAGCCCCAATCACCACTGAACCAACAAGCAATTGGTATGAAACGTTTGGCTGTGATTGGTCTAAAATTTCAAATTCAATGTGGGGTTGCTATTTTAGATTTAAATTTTAATCCCATGTGGGTTTGCTTATGTGAAAACAACCAATGAGAGCACAGGGCATGTTACTATTTAGTACCCTGGAGGTACATGTAGCAGCTTCCCAAATTCATTGGCTGGTTTAGAAAGGAAGTGGATGTAGGGATTGGGAAAAGCGAGTGTGTGTAAGAAAAATAATCATTTTATTTTTATTTTATTGCTTTTTGGACCCAAATTTCTGAAAAGTTGGAAAAAACTTATGACTTAAAATAGAAACATTAAATGTTTTAAGGAACGGATGAAGTACGTTTGATATTAGAGGTTCTTTAGTACAAAATCAAAAGTGACATAATAAGCTTAAGACCCTAGAGGCCAGACCAATGTCCCTTTCCTATGAACAATGATTTGTAAAGAAAACTAATGTCACTTTCCTATGTTTGCAAATTGTGATAACATCAGTGGTGGAATCAGGATTTTTGAGTCGGAATGCCTGACATGTTAATAAAACAATTATTTAATCCGCAGTAGTTTACTTTTTCTAATAAATATAAGGCGTAAACGTTGCTTTTTTACAAAATTGGGTTGGCGATCGACCACCCTTATCTCACAGTGGCAAATGCTATGAACTAAAATTGACACCCCTTTTTTTTTTCTTATGCAGGCGCAGCAATAGATTTCTACCTAGCTGTTGCATGTTCAATGGAAGAAGAATCGAAAGCAAGAAATTGACCTGAACACAGATGCCTCTTGGAAACATGAAGGCAATAGCTATATCAGTATATCGTTTGTTGTAAGTATATATTTTCCATCAATTAATAAGCACACTCATAATAGAAGATACAGGATTTTGGCAGCAACTTTTTCTGCAAAGGATGTGTACATTTTCTATACAGACTAGAGTTTGTTTGACTACTGCCTTTCTATTTATTCCAGTACATTGGCTGCAAAACAAGCAGACATTTTTTTCTGATCCAATTCGCCAAACAGAATCTTATAGTAGTTTACTGGATCTTAAATAACTGTGAAATTATTACAGTTAGATTTTACCAAGGATAAGTTACTCTATATTCTGTCAAAAGGTCACCTAATATTCAATTAAAGTCACCTTTCCGAACAGAAAAACATCCTCTTATGCCCTGATCTTTTGGACTTTATTTCAGTCCAGTTTAGTTCAGTTCAGCCAAATAAAGCTAAGAAAAACAATGTTGTATCCTTTTGAAAGGTGTCTTTAATTCAAACATATGGTTAAGACTTAAGAGTCATCGCCTTAATAACACCGAAATCTTTTCTAACAAAACTGATTCCATTCCAGGAGATAAAACAAAATGTATCAGACAAGTTTGAGGGACTAAAGAGGCCGAGGAAAAGAACATGAAGTGGTCAATTGTGGGACTTGCAACAGTTACAACCTCGAATCAAAAAGACCATTGATATCCAGGAGAGTTTTTAAACCCTCAATCAGTGTTTTTCAATGTAGAAGATTCTCTGACACGAAACCTTCACTGTCTGCAACAGATCGAATAACGTATTGTCTTAGATTCTACTATGATCAGTTTTATATTTACACGTACAATCACAACAACTTTAGACGAAAGCACAATGTCATGTACAAGTACTACGAAGGCCAATTATTTGTACTACTAAATGAATTATTGACCTGATACTGATTACTTACTGAGTGCAATTAGCAGTAGCAGCTGCTGTTACTAAATCTGAATGTTGAATGCTAAATTAGAAATATATCAAACGCTCTTTAAAATTGATGGATATAAAGATTGACTTATTCAGATATAATTTAAATGTTGACTTATTTTTAACAAACGGCTTAAAGATGGACTTATTAGTTATTCCCATCAATTTTGCCTAAATTTTATGCAAACATAGTAGTACGTAGTATATATCAACGCAAAACTTATATAAACGACTAACATTCAAAAGAATTATATGGATGAGTATGTGTGAAGAAAATAATGTTAATACTAATAGGTTAGGTTAATAATAAGTAAATTAGATTTTAGATGATGAGTTGATCTCCTATCAGACCATGCATCTAACCAAATGTATAGACATGTCGGATCATCTTTTTCAAAGAAGCCTTTGGAGGATCCACTACTCCATAATAAGTTAAAGGTGGGTTAGGAGATTAAAATGGCAAACTAGACATGATCAAAGGTAGCCCGATCAGCTAACCCGATCAGGTCCAACCCGAAAAATGATAGATTTCGGGCATAAATTGTGGGTCCAAAAATACCGGCCCAAATATAAAATTAATCTGGCCCGATAATGATCTGAAAAACCTCTATTTTGCTTGACCTAGCCTGGCATGTAGGGTGCACATTTTTTGGCACGGTCTGGCCCAATTCGCCCTTTGATTCACTTAATACTCGATACATAACTTTAAAGGCATGCCATGCACTATTAACCACATAAACACAAACTCAATATTTACAATTGTTGTTCAACTTGTTGTAGTTAAGCTTGAGACTAGTACGTTATGACTTGATCAGTTGATCACGAGATAATAAAAAGTTCACTGCAGCAAAATTTATGTTGTTAATTAATATTACAGCAAAATAACCATGCTTATTTCAGGGAAATAAATTTCGACAGGATTAGTAAAAATGTTCAGAATCATTACATACAATTTTTTGTAGAAGGTAAAATGAGTGTCTTGTCGATTGGGACAGAACTCCGCACGGTCAACTCAGTCCGGGTTATCAGGTAAGACACTTAAAAAGTAGGCTAGTGGATATAGAACTTCAACCTTCTGATTGGAATGTGCAATCTTTTCCACTATGCCAAAATATTGCTTATCTATATTGAGTACAATATAACACGTACATTTACACTTGTATTTAACACGAACCATAATATCTCTAAAAACAAAAGAAACACAAACTAGACATTTGAGAATCCATTATACTTCATATGTATTTTGGATAAATTAATGGTCAAATGTGTTCAATTAAGTGAAGACCCTAAAAAACAAAGTGTAACCTTAAAAAATGGAGGGAGTATATTTGGTAGTTGAATTGTTTTAATTATTTGACCAAATTTTGAATTAAAATATAATAATCTCCATTAACACAAATCTACAATCCAATTAAGCAAACAGAAATTCCTTATTTAGATAGAAAAACATAGGAGTTTTCGAATTGAAGAGATGAAACTGCAACATCATTAATAATATTGGACCCAAAAAAAGGAACTTTACATGATAATATTAAATGCCACAATGAGCTTCTCATGAAGTAAAAATAAAACCAAAAGTAAAAAGACAATTATGTCCTTTAATCACAAGATCCTGATCATAGTACATTATTGTCCCCTTCCAAAATTTATGGAACCCATGAGAATCTTCTCATCTTTTCAATTACTCCCAAAATTTAAACAAAAAATTAAAAAAAAAAAAAAAACAAATTTACAATAACAAAAATAAAAACAAAAACAAAAATTCAAAACGTACCATTTCCACTATTGTTTCTACTGTGTTGCATTGCATTGCATTGCATGACTTATACAAACAAGCTTGGAAATAGTAATAAGTGGCCGGACTCGAGTCGGGTCGAATCTGACCCGAAGAAAAGAAATGTAGAAAATAAGGAAATTAAATTGATAATATTATATTATTTATATAGTTGACTTTTGTTGACTAATTTTGGAGCCCTTTCTCTTTTTTTTCTATAACGTACGCATTAATTCAAGAACTCAACCGATAATAACACAAAATATTAACTAAATTTACCAAAAGAACCAAACAATTAACAAAACCGCGTCGTTGTTGGATGTAATTCAGTTGTGGAGAGGGTTGGGACCACCAGGAACGAGGCGTTTTTCAACGCCGTAAAGCGGGTCAATCTCGGAGGAGGAGATAGAAGAACTCGACGGCAGCAGCGGCGGCGGAGGTGGGAACACGAGGTACTGCCGGAATTGAGTGTTGCAGATAGACGGTGGGTACTTCGAAGGGAAGGAGTCGCAGTAACGGTGGTGAAACGGTGTTGATGACGACGACGATGACGACAACGGTGGTTGTTGTAGTGTTGTTGACGTGGAGGGTTCAAGAAACAAGGTGTTTGAATTTGTATTTGTATTTGTAGAGAGAGAAGAAACGGGGAGGATGAAGAGGAGGAGCACGGTGGTTGTAAGGAGGAGGAAGACCGGAGATAGGGCGGTGATCTTGGTGGTTATCGTCATCATCATGGCCGGTTAATTGATGAGTCTGAACTCTGAACTCCGAAGTTGAACAAAGTTAGGTTAGAGAGAGAAATTTGTAGAGAGAGAAGTTGTGGGGGTTTTGGACTTTTGGGGTTTATAAAGTGATCGAGTTAGTTGTTCGTTGTTGTCACGGTTCTGAATCTTTGGTATATTTTTATGTCTCCCTTATTTATATAGCTGTACATGATCATACAATCGACGATTAGGAGATTACCAGGTTAGTCTAAAGTCTAATTAAAGTCTAAACCGATTCAAATTCATATTGTACGAGTAATTAATTATTATTATTAAGAGTTAAAAGGTGGAGTAATTAATTTTACCCTAAATTGACTAGATGCAAGACCCCTTTGATGCACGGGTTAATTTTGTTTACATTTGTAACCTAATAATCTTTTCAATCTAATCGATCTAATTTTTTTTCAAGGAAAATTAATTCATTAATAAAAAGTCATATGACATCTACGAGAGAAATAGAGATCTAACAAGTACATGATATGATAAATTGAATCAATAACGACTTCATTCGTCAAAACAACGGTCGTTGAATAGATCTTGCACGGTAAAATATTTCTTGTATATAAGAACATGCAACCTTTTTAGAGATAGGGTCTAACGATGTGTTGTAGCCGCGGGGACAATTTCCACTTGATTCATTTGAATGTACTCGGAAAAAATTGATATCTAATTGCGATGTCGTATATATAAAACTTTACCAACGAACCAATTCTACATAAATCCACTACGAGGAATGACATGCAAACTAAACATACTAAAGCTAACTCCGTAGGGAGACTAGCACTTAAGGACGAACTCTGCAAATATATATGGTGAACATTTATTGAATTTAAGAGACAATAACTAAATTAAATGAAGAGAAAGAGTCGAAAATAGTCTAATTTCTGAAATAAACCCTAGAATAGGAGACGGAGAATAGGAGACGGGGAATAGGATAGGGGAATTAAAGGATGAGTTTCTTCGTCGGTCTTAGAGCACCATTTATGAAATCATAGATTTCGGCTAACGAGAGATAAGATTTCTATTTTATTTTCAGAATAAAAAGATTCCTTTTCCACGTTGATAAATAAATAAATAAATAAATTGTATACAACTCCATCCAAAATTAAACTCTCTAGTAATTAAAAAAAATCTAAAATAAAATTCAATCCAAAATCAAACTACACTAATCTAAACTAAAATTCAGTACAAAATCAAACACTAATCAAATACTAGGGCGCAACGTATGAAATCTAATGGTTTTGGCCAATGAAATCTAAAATTTCTAAATTATTTTTAATTTAAAAGTCGAGTGCCACGTAGATAAATAATTAGGTGCCACATAAATATTTTAATTAATTAATTACTACTATAAACAATTCCATACAAAATTAATCAAACACTCTAATATTATATCTATCTAACTATCTATATAAGAGTTGAACTTTTGAATAACACAAAGAGCGCCACCTAGGAAAATATTTTTCTTATTTTATTTTATGTAATATGATAAATATAAGATATTAAGGAAGGATTATAACGCTACTGCAATTCTTGTTTGATACAGAATAATAATGTATAGAACCATATTATTATGTGACTCTTTTTGCATTCCTGTATAAATCAAGCTGTCATGACCTCACCAGCCTCAAAAGTCTAAACAATGAGATTTTGTTTAGCGTGGAGTGCAAAATAAGTTTTGTAAACCTTCAACAAAGTTGTGTTTCTTCCTTTTCAAATAGTATGAATCTTTAGTTAATTTTAATTCCTTCATAATCACTTCCATTAATGATTTGTGCCTACAACACCATCGTTGGATGAATGTTTCAAACAATGAGATTATTTTTGTTGTTATTGTGAATTTATTAGAGTAGCTTTTATTATTTACTTACTTAATAAGGTTTATATGTTGTTACTTAATTAGAATAACTCGTGTTATTGGTTCCCGTATATCATATGTTATTTCTACTGTCATGTCTTCCAAGCAACTTGATTGTCATGTCATATGAGTTTTATTTTAACTTAACAATTTAATAGAATACATGCATTGCACAACTAATTAAAATCTAGTTTGAAGTTATAAAGTTAACTATTAATAAATAAATATAAATAATTAATTATTACTTAAAATTAATGTTTTACAAATATTTTTTAACACTATTCATTCTGTTCCATAATAATGTCCCAATTTAAAATTTTGACACTATTCACAATTGAAAATAATTTTCTAAATTATTTCCAACAAAATAAGAAAAAATATATCTATGCAGGGTCTTGTTTGATTAGTCTCCATAAGTATTTACTAATATCAAATTTTATATTTTTTTTCTAATTTATAAATAAAGATGTAAATGATACAAAATATGCATTGGCGAACGTGAAAAATGAAATTGAAAAATCATTATGGAAAAGAAGAGGTAATGAATATCTATCATTAATAATTATTAACCAAAAATTATAACTATTTTTTTTTAATATAACCAAGTACAAATATTAGTAATAATGTAATCATAATATTTTTTTTTGGTGTTAGCACCCGGTTCAAAATATTACTTATTTATTCATTGGAAATTAACATACCACATTAAAACTTATTGAAACTTATAATACCTGACTGAAATTTATATAAAATTTATACTGTATCACTTGTAAGACCTTATTGAACTTATATGACTTTATTTAACTTATACTACCTTTGTTTTCCTAAGTTCAACCCATTTTACTATTCATTTGTCAAATACTAATAAACTTTGACCCTATATCTTGGTGTATGTATAACAGTATAAGAGTAAAATTTATCACGTGTGATCTTGTTGGATTTGTATGCATTTTAAAATATCATTTTTTTAAATTCATCTTGTTATTAATACAGAATTAAAGATATGCAGGTAAGTATAACTTAGATAAACGAAGGGAGTAGGACCTTATTGAGGAGTGTATGAACATATGAAAACTTATTGGACCTGAAACTTATTTAAATAAGGTAAAACACATCCTCAAACTTTATCAAAATGAACGTTGAAATGATTTTAAGAGTAACTATAGTTTGATAACCACAAACGACTTTCCAATACAAGGTAATCAAATCACGAGCATTTAAGTGAATACAAAATATTATTGATAATGCGTTCAATCAAGTTACACAGTTTTCCGTCAAAAGAAAAGTTACTCCTTCCCGCCAACATAAAAAACGGTTATACATATGAATTATGCTCTGTTATCGTTTCGTTATTCTTATTGTTTATTAGGTCAAACCAGAAAAATTAGATCATACATATCAGAAAAGCAAAAAACACTCACAAGAAAAGTAAAAAGCCAGACCATATCATACCATGCCATACCAAAACTAGATAAATCAGACCAAACAATGTGAAGAAAATAAGGCCTTAATTTTTATCATAACAATTCTTAAACCAATTGTTTGTTGGTTCAGTGTTGATTGGGCTGAACTTGGTAGGGAAAACCCGTGTTCGATCCCCGTAACAACAATTGGAAGGGAACTGTAACCTATCCACCAAGGACTCGCCTCGAATCCGAATTAGCTCTAAGAGTGAACAAAAACAATTCTTAAACTAATAATTTGTATTGCGCTCTTGAATCATTGGACCAAAAAGTAAATAAATAATAATTTTGGCATTGAATTGTGCCTAAGGTGAGCTTAAAGTCCACATCGGTGTGCAATATAAATTAGCAAGCGCTGACGCGAAACCATCACCGTCCTACAAAAACATCCAAAGCTCACTTAGTATTTAATCGCCTTTTGTTGGTTTATAATAAAGCCGACTTAACTCCATTAATACTTCTTAATAATTAATTTTTATTCGCATTCCCAATTCTTTTATTGCTTCACAAGCAAACTAGACAAACCATCTCTATCTATCTCCTCTTCTTCTCTCTCCAATTTTGACGGGTAAGCTCTCTTCATCTTTCACTCTTTTCCTGGTCTTTAATTTCAATTCAAATTTTGATTTTAATCCTATTTGTTCTTCATTGATCTTCGATTGGTGTAACTTTTTGCGTAATTAACTGATTAGTGGATCGAGATCACTTCAATTTGCTCTTTTTTTTTTGTTTGCTTTGGTTTTTAATTTGATCTTAATTCGTGGTAATTTTCTACCTTTTGATTATCGAGTAATTGTTCTGCTATGTATTTCAATTTCTGATGAATTTGTATTACTAATTTTTAAAATTGTGATCACTTGTGTAAATTTTTGAATTTTTTGGGTTTAATCAGTCATTATAATTGTGATTGCTGTTATAATCATAAATTAAGGCGGTATATTAGAATCAATCATGATTTATGTGTAATTGAAGCTGTTTAATGCAATTTTCATATTTTGTAAATGAAGTTGATTTTTTTTTTTTTTAGAATTTTAGTTTGGCTTATTGAGAAACGCAAAGGATACTGATGTAGGCGGGATTCCATCTTGGATCTTGGGTACCACTTTACAAGAGGCTAGTTGGCAAATTCACATCCATAGAAAACAGGAATCTATGAAGTGATTAAAATTTCAACATGCTTAAATGTTCCTGTGATTCTAGATTGTTCGAATTGCAGAATTTTATGTTTCTGCAGATCAATGAATGTATATTTGATGAAATGTTACCTAATATGAATGGTAAACTGGCAATAAGAGGAATGATCGGTAGCATTAATTGAATGATGGTATTGTAGGTTAATCAAAAGCCGTGGTAGAAGGGATTCAAAAGGGATGGCTAACAACTCAGCTGCTATTGCCGAGAGGGCGACCAGTGACTTGTTAATCGGTCCAGATTGGGCAGTAAACATGGAGCTCTGTGACATTATTAACATGGACCCTGGGTAAGTTTTTGGTTGCTTTTGGAAGTTTCATGCTAGTACTGTGATTTATGTTATGCGTATTTTTTTTCATATTTGTTGTTAATTTGCTATATCAGTATAATATGCGGTGATTCACTGTCCACCTTATGGAAAGAGTATTGGCTCTTGAATGTCTTGATACACATAGTTAAGGATTAAACGGATTGAGTACCACAAATGCTTATTTCACATTCATTTAATATGGTAATAATTGGGGAGGAGAGTTTTACAAATTAAGATATCACTTTGGAAAAAAGATACTAAGGGCTAACAGTAGTGTAAGTACACAAGTGATTGCATTCAGCCATCCCCATGTATTTCTTAGCTCAGTGCGTAATGTTGCAGTGTTGCACTCAAGGTTAAAACCTAGAATTTGGGATTGTTTTCACTCAATGATAGTTTAAGCATTATGTATATCCAGTGAACTGCCATTTTTGTGTTGATGCTTCATGCTTTGGTTTCTTTGCAGCAGAAATTTTTACCATTTGAAAATGTTATCCTGTCTTGGCTTTGGTGAAAGTCAGTTAGATTTCTATATTACACATCACTATGTCCCTTTCTCTCCATAACTTCCATCAACAAAACTGTATCCATCACCAAGTGCAAAATTTTGATCTTCTCTGCTTTTACAATGACTTTTTTGCAGTCAAGCAAAGGATGCCCTGAAGATAATTAAGAAGCGTCTTGGAAATAAAAGTTCAAAAGTTCAACTTCTTGCTCTATCCGTTAGTTTCTTTTATCTCTGCCTACTCTCAAAGTTCATTTTGCTGTTGTCAAGATATAATTTTCTTATAATTCTGTGGCATATTTCCTTTCTAATGTATAGAGCATAAAACGACCTGATAACTATTTGTTATAAAATTATAAATACTCTGGGGGATCAGCGCCTCACATACTGAATTGAATGGAGCTTAAGTTCCTGATTTTGTTTCACTTGCATTGGTCTTGACCCCATTCCAGTTTGATTTTTCTATGGAAAAGTGAACTTGCATAGGAGATTTGATGTTCAGAGACTGTAAAATGTTAGCTTCAGTGCATCTTTGTGTCTGGCTCTAGTGCTAACTGTTAAGCCGTCAAATTGCAAAAGCTAGATTTTCTACATAGGGCCTGAGATTTTTTTCGCCAGCTTCTTATTCCGACTGGACCTTGAAAATTATAGTTTATGGGGATATATTGCTAAGTTCAGGAGATGTGAGGTCTTACTATGTGGATGAAAAACTCTGATAGGGTGGTATAAGTGTATAACCTGTGGCATATCCACGTGGTTTCAGTTTACAAAGTTCCAGAATATCTGTATTGAGTACTGATCTTCTACTCTGGGGAAGCTATGTTTGTTTTGCCTCTTCTACTCCGAAGAAGCTATGTTTGTTTTGCCTGGTTTGTTAGTTGTTGCTTGTCTTTGCTACCACAATGCTACTTTCAGTTTGAAGAGGCCAAACTTTATGCCCGAAAAGGTCTTCCTGAACAGGCTATCTGTTTATCAAAGGCCAGAGGATGTGAGGTTGCTTGCAATGTGGCTTCTTAGATTATGATTTTTTCCGTTTGCTTGTGTATGTAAGTTTTTGATGTTAAAATTCCTATGAAGGTAATGTTTCTCGTTTTGGAAACTTGGGAGAATTCATGGTAATAATTTTTCCACTTATGATTTGCATGTTCGTCCTTTTACGGATATTTAATGCCCCCAAATGATACTTCCTTCGCGCTCTTTTAGTTGATACATATTCCTTTTTGAGAAATTTCTTTTTAGTTGACACGTTTCTACTTTGGGTAGGTTTATATGTTAAAATGTCAATCTTACCCCTCTAGTCTCTCCTCCCTCCCACGTAAGTACGTAACAGATCATCTTCCCCATTCCATCTTCCACCGCCACCGCCACCACCACCATTACCACCAACGTCACTGCGTCACACCCTCAATCCCCCCATTTGACTCGAAATTGGTGAAATTTGAGAATTTTACCTTGAAATTGACAACAGAAGAATTTGAAACAAGTAGAGCAGCAGCAAGCCAGCAGCAAAAGATACCAAAAAGAAATAATCTTTTAAAATTTAAGAACTACCAATTTTCTTAAATTACACGTGCAGCAAGTTGCTTCATTGATGGAGGTAGGATATGCAGCAAAAGTACTAGACAATAACTTAATTAATCATACTTCAAATTTAACTTAATCGTCTTTATCGGTATCCAATTCATTGATCCAGGGCTAAGGAATTCAGTATTTGAGGAGAATTTCATGTTGAACCCTTGACATATGATTCTTTAATGGCAGTAGGATTGTTGTGAGTTTGTGAACAGAAGAATGGGTAGTGGGTAGGGGTGGGTAATGGGTAATTAATCATTGTTGTCTTTTACATTTCTCTTTCCCACCTCCTTAATTCTTGTGCCAAAATCAAATGTATCAACTAAAAAAGAAAGAGGAAGTATTTTTTAATATCTTTAACTACACATAAACAAACTCTAGTATTTTTTTTGTTTCTTTTTTCAATGAAAAAAAGGAAATACATTATACATATTGCTATGCAAATATTTGACATTGTTTCAGTTTTGCTTTTCCAGTTTTCCTAATTGTGAAACATAGGTGAAAGCTCTTTTTTCAATGTTATACAAATCTAACGAGTTGTTGTTGGTAGGATTCTTTTAGGATCCTCTTCCTTATTTATCATGTTCTGCTTGATTTGTGATCATACTGCTCAACCCCAGGTGAAATTCGACGACCGATCTGATCGTTTGTGGACTTTTGGGTGCCTTAGTGTGTGTTTGTTTGAGTTATAAGGTCTATTAGAGTCTTCTTCATGTAACAAGAATTCTTGAGGGCTAGTTATTGATTGGGTATAGCTTAGAGCCTGCAATACTCTCCCGTTCAATGATATTGCAAGTATGCCCTAGCTTTGTGACAATGTTAATTTAAGTGGTAGGATAGAAGAGTATCTGATCCTAGATAATCTAGTTATTAGGCTTAATGGTTCCAAGGCAGTTAAGGGGGATGTTCTTGCACAAACGCCTCCAGCTTTGTAAAACTTGAGTTTGAAACTAGTCAAATCACTGAAACAAAAATAGAAGCCTGGATTTCAACTGCTTGAGGAAAAGTAGTTGATAACAAACAAGGATCAATTTCCTTAACAGCTGATGTTTGGTCACTAAGCTATGTTAATTAACAGCATGATGCTTGTGTATTTTATTACTTGGGTCTGCTTACATGAGGACTGCATATCCTCTATTTTGTTATTCTTATGTGCAATAATTTTTTTTAATTTTTTTTTTTTTATGTCCTATTTCCCCCCTTTATTATTGTGAGTCTGACTCAATAGATTGTCTAAAGGAAATGCGTAAAAAGTGATAACTAAATGGTGCCGATACAGTTGGAGGTGAGGCTGTGAGGTAGCATTGGGATTAAAAAATTACACTCAGTAGCGAGTGCGTTATTTATATGCTCTAGGTTACAATTTTGAAGATGGGGTATTCAATAGTGTGTCTTATGTTTGAAGTATTTGTGTTTCTTTTCACATATAGAAATATGAAATTCAGATTTGTCTGACAAGTCAAGGTGCTGAAAAGGTGACTGGAAAAATGTTTGTATTTAAAAGCTCTTGAAAAAATCCCTATTTATCTGCTTTTCTCACTCGGGCCTTTTTATGTTTTGAGATGTTACACGAATTGATTAAGTTTTACTAAGATAAATTATGTTGGATATATTTTAAAAGAAACAGAATCCGAAATATAGTTTTATAAGTATCTTATCATATGAAACTGGTTTTATAAAATGTTAAAATTTAGCTTGATTGGTGATCAGTCAGTGTTCTAGTGTGCTTTTGGTTCTGTTAATTCCTTTCTGTTGGTGTAAATTATGTATTTAATATTATGGGCTTGGAAGTCCTTAGCTTGCATAATATTTTTTGGTTAATTAGGTTTCTAGTTGCTGTTTGATTTCAATCTGCTAGATTCAGGCTTGTTTTAGTGGGGACTTCAATCTTGACTTTAGAATCAAAATTCAGACCTATGTTTTCTACTGATCATTTTCTTTTTTAGGTATTGGACACTCTTGGGAAAAACTGTGGGGAAAGGATATTTCAGCAGATTGTTGAGCGTGATATTCTACATGACATGGTCAAGATCGTAAAGAAAAAGGTGTTTACTCTCTCATCTAATAATTTTCCTCTTTCGCTGCATTGTAGTAAAGTGCTGATTAATGTTTCCTGAATTTTTTTCTTGCACAGCCAGATTTAAGTGTGAGGGAAAGAATATTGATTTTGATAGACACCTGGCAGGAGGCCTTGGGAGGACCAAGGGGAAGGTATCCCCAGTTCCATGCAGCATTTAATGAATTGAAGGTGACACACAGTCTGAACTCTTCACTAATCCTCAAGATAGATGTGTGGTTTCCTAATTACTCTGTCTGATTGGCAAGTAATTGCTGCATCATTTTGCTGAGAGTCGATAGAATTGCTCTCCTTCGGCCTTGCATAATCAATGAAGGGGTATCTGTATTTTTAGAGTCTGTTTGAAAGCAAATGGGAGAAATATTATCACCGAGCATGCAAGAAATAATGGTTTAGATGAATATAAAAAACCTTCCTTACAATGCAAGAACCTGTATAATGTTGAATGAAATAAGTGAGTTATGTCGGACAACAATTGAGTAGACATGATGTGCATCCTTGACTCCCTCCATGACCACTTCATTTTTTAATTGCGTCATTTCTATCATATCCATTTCTTTTGTCAATATTTGCTGCTCTTCCTCTCGCACTTAAATGTGGGTTCGGATGTGCGGGTGCAGTGCAGGACTGTCACATTTTTTTTTTTTTTTTCCTTCAGAGAATTGCTTATCATGATGGGTATGGAAAGTAATTCTCAGCTGCTTCACTGTGTGTGCCTGTGGAATAAAGTAACTTTGTTAGCATCATTTGGGCTAAAGCAGCTGGGGATTTTAGTATTCATACAATTGGGGACATATAAATTGGACTATCTTGTAAATATTTTTTAGCTGCTTCCCTTAGAGGAAACCTTGTTTTCTTGATGTTTTCCTCTTTGTAAGATTTAATAAATTTTTACTCTTATCATAAAGTCTGTTAGCTGCGTGCCTGTATCATAACGCTGCTCCTAGTTATGATGGGACGTAGAACTGTAGAAGTGGCTGCTTTATTAGACGGGTATAAAAATAGCTTACTAATCAATACATGAGGCTAAGTCTTTGCAAATTTCCAAGACTGGCTGCGTATACTAGAAATGGGGGCTTGTTGATGTTTGTGTAACCTGTATAAATAACTGATACTTGCTGCTCTCCGTGCACCGCTTCACATTTTGATGTGAATATGTTATGTGGTGATTTCTGTTGTGTTTGACTCTGAGCTCATGGCATTCTGTTTAATGTCTTGTGACCGATGTTCTTCTTTCCTGGGGTGCTGAATGATCTTTGTGCTTATGTTCAGTGTTGCCTTATTCGCGGTGCGCTGTGATACACGAAACATAATTAAGTGCCTAATTATGTTAAATTAGCCCAAAAGTGTGCCATAGTACCAATACGCAATTTGCACGGGGAGAACCAGCGTTTTTGGTAATGCTGCTAGTTGTCAATCCCTATTCCTTTGCATGACACTGTAGGGTACTAGTTATGCTCCCTTGGGTAGGGGTATTGTGCACTAGCTGACTTAGAATCTGAGCACCTACCTCCAGATGACTGTGGATCGTCTCTCAGCAATATTTCTACACTGATTTGAATTTTGAAGCAGAGTAGATATTTCTGTGCAATTTAGCTGTTATATTCGGATTTCGGACTTGGTTGGCAGGATCTGCATTGCGTGGCAGCACAATCTGTTGTGATGTTGCGGACGACCCCACAAATGGATTGGACAAGGGAAGGGATGATTGAACCTTCTGACGCCTTGCAACCAGAAACAACGGTCATTTGTGACACTAGGTCATGTAACTTAGATCTAGGGTTAGAATAAAACCCTATATCTATAATTTGAGTAGGAAGTTGATAACATTTGGAAAAAAAAAATCTTTGAGCTTTTTTCCTCCATGAAGTTGCAGCCAAAATGGTGGCCATATAGTACACGCAAGCAAGTTGTCAGGCGCTAGTACTACAGTTTATTTAATGATTACATAATTGCCTCTTTTGTCTACAAATTGATTTTCATGTTTTGTATACATATATCATTGAGACCTGGAAAGGACAAGCTAAGGAGTGAGATAGTTACATGCCTCATTTATTTGTTGGATGTTCATCCTGATTTGATCCCCTTGCTCTTTGTTTTAAACTTCTTCGATATATTTCTTTTCTGCATGTATTTTGGATGATTGGTGTGTCTATTACCTTTCATAATTTAACTTGTCTATTAATCACCTCTTTAACTGATTCTTCTTAACCAATATTGACAGTCAGCTGGGATAACATTCCCGCCTCGAGAAGAGAATGTTGTACCATTGTTTACTCCTCCACAAACTCAGCCAGTTTCCCGTCCAGCTCTAGTATATGATGATGTAGCAATTCCAGATTCTCTGGACTCTGACCCTTCTGGTTTGAGGTACTTTTCTGATTTGTTTAATTGTTTTATAACAAAAATCAAGAATGACGTTGGCTGAGTAATGTATATCATTAAGTGTGTTTCTTTTTCCAGACGTTCTTGAAGTTTCATGATTTATGTCTAGTTCACATTCTCGATTCACATTATGTGCCTCTCATGGTAGTTTTCTCACATAATGAATTTTACTTTATCCCTGCTTTTATGTAAGGTTGAAAGACTTTGCAATTCATTTGTGTTGTTAACATTCTTTTATAATGTTCAAGAAAATAATTGCTCCTCTATCCCTACTAGATATCTGGAGAGCAATTATTTTCTAAGTATTGAGATGATTGACGCTGGAGATTTGTATTTAGAGGCCTTCTAGTACTTAATTTCTTCTCCGCTGCAGCGAAGTGGATTTTAAATACATGATTGAGTACAAAGGTGCTTCTTTTTGTGGTGTATTCAAGGAACTGGACTATGTAGTGGAAACATCCGATGCTCAAAGGCTCGAGTTACTTCTATGATTGTATAATTTTGACATAAACAATAAACAGTAGATTTGGCCTTGATTGGTTGATGGATTTGGAGTGGTCTGGAACTTCATTTCCCTATATGGATTTGATTTGTTTGCTAAACCTTTTGACCACTTTATGTTATAAGTTTAATTAAGTTTGCAATGGTAAATGGATCCCTTATTCCTTAACTTGTATCTGAGAATTCAAAATACGATGTTATTCCTGCCTCTTTTATTTAGTGGCGCTGTTTGAATTTGTAAATCTGCATTTAGACTAAATGGTCAACTTTAATGAATAAAACCGCTTCCGTTGACTTAGTCTTTTATCTCATTTGACTATTTGAGTGGTTTCTGATGTTGAATTAGCTGGATCAAATTTTAAATATTTGTTTCAATCAGCTTGGCAGAAATCCAAACTGCGAAAGGGGTAGCTGATGTTTTGATGGATATGCTTGGAGCTCTTGATCCCAAAAACACAGAGGTATGATTTTAGTCTGTGACTGATGATCTCATACAACTGATATGATAATTAAGGGTTCTTTCGATAGTTGATGTCCCAATGAATATTCCATGGTTCATGTGGTGAACATTGAGAATAGTATATGTCATTCTCTTTGCTTGTATGCTGGGTGGATAGTGACAGAGTCATAGAGTATTAGTAGAGGAAGATTCATTCAATAATAATACATTGGTTTTAAGTCGTCCCTGGCATAATCAAAATTTCAATATGCAATTCTAGTATACATGGAAAACCAGCTTTGAAAAATGGATATTGGAGTTTTATTTTATAGTTCAGCCTTCTTTTCTATTCATTCTTTTAAGTAGCAGTAAGAACTGCAATTGAAACCCTAACACAGATTTATAATTTTTCACATTTTAGGGGGTAAAAGAAGAAGTGATTGTGGAGCTTGTTGAACAGTGCAGCAATTACCAAAAGCGTGTTATGATTCTTGTGAATAACACCACGTAAGTATTCTAAGCATTTGCTATATCACTATGTTATTCTAAGCATGTCCAAGTGTCGGCTACTTTGTGGGAAAAAAATCATGACTTTTATCCAAAATGAAGTGTCCAGTGTCCATACCCATGTAAATCCGACACAAGTATTTGAGGTAAAATGAAGAGTACAAGTAATATAGCTATATCTAGCTACTGAATTTAAATTTGTGGTGCTGGTCTCCTTGTTTTTTGAAGGGATGAAGAACTTCTCTGCCAGGGTTTGGCATTGAATGATGACCTGCAGCGTGTGCTTGCCCGTCATGATGACATTGCCAAAGGAGTCATAACTGCTAGCTCGGAATCAATTAGCGCTTCAGCTGCACCATTTGTGAATGTGAACCATGACCATGACGAGGAGGAATCAGAGGATGAATTTGCGCAGCTAGCACACAGGTAGGCTTGCATATAGACTGATTTCTCTCTTTCTTGTTATTGTCCAACCTTCCAGAAAAAGGGGTATGATGGCCAAAATGTGATTTTATGCTTTCCACTCGAATGCGGGATTTGTAAATTTCTTTGAAATGGCTTTACCTCTAATAGTGACATAACTTCTATGGTCTTCAGTTTTCCATAGATTCTACTCCCTCCGTCCCTAAAATATTGCCCCATAGAGCAAAAATAACTTTATTAATATTTGGGTGTAAAATGTGCACATGGGTTAGTAAAGTGGACCCTTTGGGGGAGAGATCGAGGGAGAGCAAGTGGGAAAAGTTACTAAATAAGGTATGGGGTAAACAAGGAATATGGGGCAATCTTTTAGCAACGGAGGAGGGAGTAGGAGCCCTTGTATAGAGATTTGATACGTGAACTAGAATATAACTAATTACGCTCCACCTCCCTGTCCTGTTGATTAATTAATAATCATTTGTTCTATAATCGGTTTGAATATGTTGCTGCAAGTAATCTAGATCTGCTCTCCTTTTGTTTTAGTTTTTTATTTTTTAACAAGGAATCATATTCTATGTCAATCAAGCTAATGCAGTGTCTGATTATTGAAAAATATACTTGAATGTTGAGTCTAAGAAACGAACCAGACATTCCATGAATTACTCTGATTGCTTGACTAAAATCATGATATTGTTGTAGGTCAAGGGATATGCAGCGACAAGGACGAAATCCGCCTACTTCCAGGGCTGAACCAGTACAAGTAAATCCTCTTCTCCCTCCTCCACCTGCATCAAAGAGACCAGTCAAAAGTGATACTAGCTCTGTTGATTACCTGAGTGGTGATTTATACAACTCTGAAAGATCCTCTAGTTATCCTACCAATAATTTATACAATGTTGAAACATCATCTGAAGCAGCAGAACCAGTCCCTTATTCTGATAGAAGTCCAATCAAGTATGAAAATCCCACCGCAACACTTGGTCCGTTATTATCTCCCTCACACAACAACAATTCTTCACCCGATAAGAGCCCCTTATACGATGAACCTTCTGATTTGAACAAATCTGACAATCTTCCTTTACCTCCATGGGACTCTTCTCCTTCCCCACCTGGACCTTTGCCACCACCCCCTTCGAAACATAACCAAAGGCAACAGTTCTTTGGGAAACAGCCTCTTTCTGGTGGTCCGTCACGTTCCAGTAGTGGGTCCGGTTCCTCTTATGATGGTTTGGTGGGACATACACAGAATCTCTCTCTTAACTCACCCAGCCCACCTAAGCAAGAAAAACCAGAGGATGCTTTGTTCAAGGATTTGGTTGATTTTGCAAAATCTAAGTCTTCTTCTTCAAAATCCAACAACAGATCACTTTAATTTGTTCATGTAGATTCATGGAGTTTACTTCAGTACAGATTTGGAGAATTAGATTTGTAGGTGATTGTCACATTTGTGTATGCATACCGTTGCATTATGGTGTATTGTTGGTTCCGGGATCATATCGATGTATGACTGTACCATTATTTTTGTTTTGAGCTCACCTGTTATGTTCTCATTTGGAGCATCTTTGGTCACGATTTGTTGGTGTTTTGGTATGCAAGAACTGGTTGCGGTGTATAGTACTGTTTTTCGTGATCTTTTAAATTGAATACTGAGACTGTTCTCTTCAAGTGTGCTGAATATGTACCTATAGACTGTAGTCATTAGCACACCAGTTATGCTTCCTGGAGTTTATGGCTTGGCCAAATTATTAACGAACTAGACATGCAACTTGGCAAGGCTAGGTGTCAAATCGGGTCACTGGATGGATTCTAGGTTGACCACGACAGGTCGGGTATGTTGGTTCAGGTAAAAGTTGTCGGGTTCAGATCGGGGTACTGCAAATGGGTTGCGAAAAGTTACTGTGGGAAGTTTCGAGCATGGGGGACCAACTTACCAATACCATCTTAGTTAGCTAATCCTAGAGCATTCCCAAATTATGAATAATGTGAACGATTTTCCTAGATATTGTTAAAGACAAAATAAAGCTTCTATTTGCATTGTTATTAAAACCGATGATGTAGCAGTTTTACTATCAAAACCGCTAACAGTTATAGTGGTTTTACTTTTTAAAAGGAAAATTTGAATGCCCAATCCTACGTGGACAACATTGTGGAAATTTACTTTTAAATCCGATGCAAATAGGGAATTATTTTACTTTTAAGTTGATAAAATTATATACTCCGAAATACACACTAAAAAGAATCTAAGAAGACTTAAGTAACATACCATTTGTGTCATGGATTACAGATTTACAGCTGAAGATTGGACCAGTTCGTTTAACCACACTTGTGCAGTTGTACTGGAAATTATTTTCGATGGGCTTTGGAGGTGGCAAAAGAGCGTGCGAGCAAAGGCCACATAGGGTCATTGTCCTAGGATTTTGCGGTGAAAACTGATTTTACAAAGAAAACTGTGCTATACTCATATGAGGTGTGTCAAAATCGTCTCCCGTTTGTGGCCCGCATGCGTGATATCACTAGGATGTTTCTAATTTGTTGACAACATTGTGCATGGAAATTTATAGTTTGTGGCGGAAACTTGGCACACTAGTTAGTTGATTTTGCACAATCTCTGTGAGAACACAAAAAATCAATTATTGAGTATTAAGTACACCATCGACCCGTGAATCCGTGACGCAAAAACTAAACCTACCCAAAAAGAGTTAATTACACATTTGAGAAACTTTTGTGTGAGACTGCCTCACAGGAAAGACCGCCTTGTTGGCAGCCATGTGTCGCGCTCAGACGTCATGCTGACATCATCGATTTCAAAAAAAAAATATCAACATTTTTTTTTTCAAATTTTTTTTTTTTCAATTTTTTTTTCCGGCCTTAACTAATTGGCCTTTTATCTTAACTAATTGGACTTCCGGCTTAACTAATTGGATTTCAAGCTTAACTAATTCAATATAAGGCTTAAAATTTTTTTTTGACATTTTTTTTCTTCGAAAATTATATTTTTTTAATTTTTTTAGTACTAACTAACTAGTGTAAAACATAACTAAAAGGCACAAAATCATAACTACTTGAATAACAAAATAGTTAAGATATAAAGACAAATAGTTAAACTTATGAGTCGAATAGTTACTATTTTAAACAAACTTATTACTCCGTATTAACTAAACTCATAAAATCTTAACTAATTAGTTCATATGCTTAACTAATTGGTTCAACGCTTAACCAATTGGTTCCGTTGCATAACTAATTGATTTTCAGACTTAACTAATTGATTTCGGTGGTTAACTAATTAGTTCCAGTGCATAACTAATTGGTTCCGGTGCTTCATTAATTGGTTTCCGTGATTAACTAATTGGTTCCCGTGATTAACTAATTGGTTATATTTCTTAACTAATTTGTTACATTGCTTAACTTATTAGTTAAAAATCTATACTAAAAGTCATAAAATCGTAACTAAACCCCATAAAATTGTAACTAAA
The DNA here is from genome assembly GCF_020520425.1 of Spinacia oleracea. Taxonomy (NCBI): domain Eukaryota; kingdom Viridiplantae; phylum Streptophyta; class Magnoliopsida; order Caryophyllales; family Amaranthaceae; genus Spinacia; species Spinacia oleracea. Next base: position 109,967,773 of record NC_079488.1, read on the forward strand.
GCCCAGAATTAAAACTCAAAAATACGTAACTAAAACTCAAAGAACCTTAACTAAAACCAAAAATATCTTAACTAAAACTTAAAAAATCTTAACTAAAACGTCAAAATTCCGAACTAATTATTTCAAACTAATACGAATTTAATTATAGCTAAAACGAAATTATTTTTAACTAAAACGAAAATACTCTTAACTAAATATAACAAAAATGTAACTAAAATGAAGTTATTCTTAACTAAAACCAATTTAATCCTGACTAATATAAATGAATAAAATTGTTTACATTTCCAATACAAATTTGGAAATTAAATTATATTTCTTTACTATTTTTGCACCCAACAACAGGCAGCGCTTCCACTCATCGCGGCTGTGAAACACAACGGCCACCACCACCGACAACGGCCACCACGCGAATAAACAATGGCAGCAGCAGAGTAGAGGAGCGAGAACAGATTATGGTTCTGCGGCCGTCGTCGATGAATCTGAGGGTGTTCGTCGATGGTGACGATGAATCTACTGGTGTTGATGCATCAAAAGCCCAACCTCCTTCATGGCGCTACGGAATCAACAAGCATTCGATCAAAACAAAAACCTAATCGCTAATCAAAATCGGAAAAACCTAAATAAAAAGAGGAGATTGGAAAACCTAATCAATTCAATCAAAACGAAACAAAAACCTCAAGAGTCGCGCTTGAACTTGTTCCAAGATCTCTTCGCCGGCGGAAGCGGCTCCACCACCAAAACTTGTCGCTGCTCAAACATCAAATTATGATGTAATCGCCGCCCCTAATCCCCGCGGCTCTCCTCCTTCCTTCACCGATGTAATCTTGTTTATGATCAACAAAATTAATCAAAAAATCATCGAAAATTGACGAGAAATAGTCAAACATAGAAACAATTTCGAACAAACTCAAATTCTTACGATCGCAAAATCAATCAATCACAGTTATGAACAACATCAACTGATTGTCGATTGATTCATCGCATATGAATAAAATTGTTTATATTTACAATACAAATCTGGAAATTAAATTACATTTCTCCACCACCATCTCCACTGTCAACATGAGTAGCACCGAGCACGTAATCCCGAGCACTGCAACCTCCAGCATCATGGGGCGACTTCGAATCGAAATCAAAGGAGGCGAATGCTCAACAGCGGCGGCTCTCCTTCACTTCCTCTTCCTTGTCCTCTGCTCATCTCCAACGACGAAGCCTCTCCTACGCATTCAAACCACAAAATCATATTAAATCACAACACATAATTGATACCTAAAGAAAATCAAAAATCGATCGAAAATCTAAATCACATAAACCGAAAAATAAAAAACCTAACTAAATGGAGAAGAGAGATTAACCTCAATGGCGACCTAACTGTCGCTTCTACAACCACCACTTCCACCAAGAAACGGTCGGCAATTCGTTTATTCGATCTACTCAAAAACCTAAAAACAATGAAAACCTGAAGTAGAAGAAAGAAGCGACGCCGGCGCGCGGTTGATTACGACGATGAAAAGGAGGCAACGCCAGCAGCTTCAACGATGTTTCCACCGCCAATATCATCACCTTCTTTCTACGACTCCGATTATCCCTTCCATTGCAAAATCCTCCGTTTTTTCACGCCACCGCCACTCCTTCCTAGTTGCGAGTCGGCAATATTCTCAAATCTTCGATGGAGGAGAAGCATCAACTTTTTAGCAGCATAGCAGTCATGGAGAGGAGAGAGCGACCGAGGGTTTAGGAGAGAGAGAGAGGAGGCAGAGTCATGGAGAGGAGAGAGAGGGACTGAGGGTTTAGGAGAGAGAGTGGGGAAAGGCAGCGTTTCTGTGAGGGAAAAAATGAGTTAGGGTTTGAAAAATAAGTATATATATTGCTGATGTCAACTATTTCCCATAATTGCGTGGCATTTTGAGTGCCATCAAAGCGGTCTCACAGGAAAGATCGCCTTATACAAAACTTTGTATACACATTTACACCTTATTGTGTATGTACGATAAAAATAAAGTAGAAAGTAAAAAAAGCAAGTCCTAAATCACTAGGAATCCTAACTAATTTAGGAGATAAAAATATACCAAAAAAAAAAAAAAAAACAACCGAATACAATCAGGGTTATAAGTAGTGTTTATTACGCCGTATAAACTATAGGTCACATCTATTCAATATTCATCTCCACCATCCGTACATCACACTATCACAATTTTTCTCCAAATAATTCTTCAGTCATAATAGTCATGTCTTTCCACCGATACGAGTCGTCCTCACTTGAGATTCAATTACAGCAGCTACTCAACGTCTATAGGGTATTGGAAAGGCTTGACACATGGGCTAATAACGCAGGCACTCACGAAGATTTCCCCGTCGTCGAAAACTTACTCCGGTTTGAACCAGCGGATCGAGCATCGGTCGAAAATCTGGAAATCAAGAAGGCCGGAGAGGAGTTTGCGACGCACGATGATTGTTGTTCAGTTTGTTTAGAAAGTTGGGAGAAAGGGGACGATGTTAAGATTCTGCCGTGCGGCCACTATTTTCACCCGGCCTGTGCAGACGAGTGGTTATTGACTAACCGATTTTGCCCGCTATGTCGTTTTGAGTTGCCGCCATCTGAATGAAAGACTTGCTAGTTTGTAAATGATTGTTTTTTTTAATAACACAGATATGTGCAGTCGTGCTGACGAGTGGTTATTGACTAACCGTTTGTATAATTCTTGATTATGTCAGTTTTTAGGATTTGGGGGTTTTGTTTTTGCCTTTTTTTTATTAAGGTGAAGCAATTGTGTTTTGAAATTAACGAAGGTTTTGTAAATTTCGTTTTAATTCTTGGATTTTTTTGGTTACTTATATCGAATTATAATTAGACGATTAAATAGGAAAATAGAAAAATAAGCATAATATTGAGGCACCCTAAAAGGAAATCAGACATACCGAGTATGTTGTATATACTATGGGACGGAAGGTGTATATAACTAACCTAACTCGATCGGAAATTGATGTCCCCTCCTTGAAAGTAATAACATTTTAACATAAAATCAAGTTACTTTTATTCATACAAAATATCCTTTCATACCGTACATACATCGCGTGCATAAACACTCGTAACATTATTACATATAGAAGTTCAAAACGAAGAAGCCTAAGAACGATTTGCACTCAGATGCATTATAGACTATATTATTGAAACCACGTACAAAATGTTGCAGTTTACGTCACTGATGTTCGAGTTCGCAAAAATCTGTCGTTTAACCCTACCTCGTACCAGTGGACTCCGACATAGTGTCTCCTCCGTATTTATTTAAGAGATACACTTGGCCGGACACGGATATTAAGTAGAAAAATTGAATGAAATAAAGTAATAAACGAGTGGGGACCATGTTATTTTAGGTGAGTGGGGGTGGGGTGGGATGTAGATAGATTATTTAATTAGATGGTGGGGTGTAGATAGATTATTTAATTAGATGGTGGATTTTCACTTATTTTTTCTAAACTTATTAGAATTTATCAAAACTTATTTTAGTTATAAATTATAGTTGATGAATCCTTATTTTTCCTGAACTTATTTGAACTTATTGATCATAAAATAAGTGAAAATAATGTGAACGTAACAGAACCTAAATAATTTCAAAAGACTTAAGTTAATAATGTTTTTTTTCCTTTTATAGTTATATATTAACGTACAAAAATGGTCAAAACCCGTCAAATCGTATCAAATTTAGATCATATTAGAACATCAATAATAGATACGAAGTATCTCTTAGCCCCCTCTTAAATTTTCTCTCTCCTAGCTAAAATGTAGTAACTCTTAGCCCCTCTTATTTAGAGGTTGATTGTGACTTCCTCTAAATAAGAGGTAGCTCTTAGAAAATAAGAGGGGGTTGAGGTGGAGGTTTGTGTTTGTTTTTTCATTTTTTTTTTTAAAAAAAAGAGATAATATGTAAAAAGGTACGGAGTATTTAAGATTTTAAGAGGTGTAGTAGTAAATAAGAGTTAGTCTATTTCTTGAGTTTTTTCATGGGAACTCTTATTAAGAGATGGTGATGAGTTGGATGAGGAGAGAGATTAAGAGGGGGCAAATAAGAGTAAGCTTATCAATCCGTGGACTATGGACCATGGTGCACATAGAGCATGGTGCACCATGTGCACCAAAAGAACACATGTACATAAACAAAAGAACATGACACTATGACAAAAGAACACGCAATATAATGTTTTACTTTTTTGTTATAAAAAATCACAATTTATTAAAAATATAAAAAAATATATGTCCATGTTCTTTTTACGTAACCAGATGTTCTTTTAATTATATACTAATGTTCTTAAGGTGCACCATGCTCTATGTGCACCATGGTCCACCTTCTAAATTGCGAGCTTACTATTGATGTTCTTAGAACTTATCAAATTCAAACAAAAACACCTTATTTTAGGTGAAGATAACATATCATTTGTATCATGGATTACAGCTGAAGATTGGGCCAGTTTATTTATGAAGGAAATAATGCCCTTGGTCCAAGTATGCATTCTATGTTAAGTCTAATAAATGCGGTTCAGTATTAATTAACAAGTTAATAATTCAGTGAGATCAAGTGAGCTGAATGCCTAGCTAGAGGCCGCTTCAGTTCAAGTGGAATTAATGATATTAATCCACAGCTTACTCTTGACTGAACCCGTAGGGTCACACAAATAGTACGTAAACGGATCAAGTATTTAATGGCATTAAATACTCCATCTATGAATATTCGGAACCGACGGATCTTGGTTTCAGTGGGAGCTAAGATCGTCACAGGCAAGAAATGAATACTCCGGAAACGATGATATTGCCGGAAACGGAAATATGGATCGTATCGGAAATATGAATATTATCCAAGTCGTAAATGTTGCCGGAAACGGAAACATGGTACGTATCGGAAAATGTTATTGGAAATGGAAATATTACCAGAATCGGAAATATTGCCGGAAACGGAAATATTGTCAGAATCGGAAATATTACCGGAATCGGAAAATAATTCCGGAAACGGAAATATTAAATATTTGTTCGAAACGGAAATTAATTCCGGAATCGGAAATATTAAATATTGTTCGTATCGGAAATAAATTCCGGAACTGGAAATTTAATCGGAAGCGTATCGTACGAATTAGCATCGGACGAGGCCTGCCGGACGAAGGCCCAGCACGAAGCCGGGCCATCGCCCAGCAAGCACGCGCGCCACAAGCCCAGCCAAGGCAGCGCCCAGGCCTACCGCAAGGCAGGCCCAGCGCGCGCCAAGGCCACGGATGCGTGGGCCGCGCTGCATGGGCTGCTGCTCGCACGCGCATGGGCAGCCCTTGTGGCTGCCGTGTGTGTGTGAGTCTGTGCTCATGCGTGATTCCTAAATCTACAAGTGTTAGTGTATGATTAAATTTCTATTCCTAATTGGATAAATTAATTAATAGAATTCATGTAGGATTCTAATTTCAATTAATTCGTATCCTACTAGGATTACGATTCCTTTTCCATAACTCTATAAATAAAGGCCTAGGGGTCATTATTTATACACAAGTTTTAAGTATTCAAAACTAAGATTTTTAAGCAGAAAAATCAGCCAATATTCTTGCCTACCTAACCGAAAATATTAGAACCTTAAGGGCGATTCTAGTTGGTCAATCTTAAGGCGGATCCGGACGTGCTGTGGACTATCTACGGAGGGACGACACTTGGAGTCCTAAAGACTTGTTCTTGTTCGGTTCGGGCGCAGCTAGGGAAGGCACGCAACAAAGAGTATGCATCTAATCTATGCTAAATGATTATGTGTAAATAATATGTTTCCTGGCTTTATGGTTTTTCCGCATGATTTATGAACTGTCATATGAATCATAACCTAACAGTGGTATCACGAGCCCCTTATTATTTTCATAATCTAAATTGCATGAACATGGTTAAATATTACAAATTTGCAAGAATTAAAAGGGGTGATTAATTTTCGTAATTGTTAATTAATTGCAAATTGCGTTTATTTAATTATACGTACGCAGTTTTTCGGCAGTTTCTTCGTTACTCATCCAAATCGAGTGATTTTTGTGTCAATTCCGCATGTAAAAGGCATTCTAAAATTTTGACAAAAATAATATTTTTCTGCCGAACCCAGAATTCTCAAATTCGAAGCCTAACTATGACTTTTCGAAGGTTTTAGTTTTTCGAATGCAAAATTTCGTAAATTTAAGATGTTAAATTAAATATTTGCGATTCTTGTTGATAAATCTTGAATTTTTGATTGACCTACTGCATATGTTTAACAAGTTTGAATGCCTAGTCTTGTTAATTATGCAATCTAATTTGTAATTATGATTAATTTGTTGAAAATTAGAATAATTTAGAATTAATTTGATTTTCGTAATTAATTGTAATTTAATTAGAAACCTATGATTAAAAACCACCATAAAAATTGTAAATTTACGATAAATTTTAAATTTTTATGACCTAGACTTGAATCCATAACAATCGGAAATCAATTGGATAATAAATTTTCGATTTTTCGCCCTAAAATTATGAAATTAATATTATTTATTAATTTGTCATTAATTTTAAATATAAATTTTAAATTTTTATGCGATTCGTTCATAAAACTTGCACGCACGAAGCAATGGACGCTTCGTGTTACCCTTAAGGGGTGTTGTATAATGCGGGCATGCGACGACGAGCAAGGGAGCTCGTCGCCCGTGCGGCACGAATGCAATGAGCAAGGGCGTAGTGCACGAGCACAAGGCAGCAGCCCTGCCTTGTGTCGTGTGCCACGAGCAATGAACGAATGGGCATGGGCGAAGGGCGAGCCAAGGCAGTCGCGTGTGGGCAGCAAGCGAGCTGCGCCACAACGCGCGCTGCCTCGCACAAGAGCGCGCAGCCTCGCGCGCAGCGAGCGCAAGCTCGCGTGCCACGAGCGCTGCGCCCAGCATTACTCGCGCGCACAGCGCGCGATGTCGCCCGCCCAGCGAGCGATGTCGCGCCCCAGCGAGCGATGGCTCGCGCGCACAGCGAGCGATGTCGCGCGCCCAGCGAGCGATGTCGCGCGCCCAGCGAGCGATGGCTCGCGCGCCCAGCGAGCGATGTCGCGCGCCCAGCGAGCGATGTCGCGCGCGCGCACTGCGAGCGATAGCTCGCGTGCGATGAGCGCTGGCGCGCGCAGCGAGCACCAATGCGTGCGGAGGGTTGCGATAGGGTAGCAGCAGCTATGCGACGAGCGCATGGGCTGCGCGCACATGGCCAGCAATGGCTGTGTGCGTACGGTCCATGGGCGTGCAACGCGTAGGGTGTTTGCGTTACGATTAGATCGTTTTGAATGTTTAATTTGAAAATTTCAGTTCACGTAATTTTAATTAATTTTAAAATTAATAATTTGAATTATTTTCTTGGATTTTAATTTTGAATATTATAATTATAATAAATGTTATTTATTCTAATTATTTTACTAAAATTAAAATCATGAATTAATTTAAATACGACTGAAATTAAATTAAATTTTTGGATTCAATTATAAATTGATATGAGCTTTAAATTTTAATTAAATTTGTATGTTTCCGGTTAGACTAGAAATACATTTTTATGTTTAAAATTGGTAAAGCATATGAATTTATTGGTTTAAGTGGGAGCGCTTTTTAGTCATAAACTCTTGATTAGGTCTACAAATCCTTAAGATTAAAACAACTTGATTAGAATTAATAAGGACTGAATAATTGGTAGATTATTGGTGCCCTTGATTAATTGCTGCAAATGTTTACGTGATGCATAATGTGTTTTACTAACCAGCTATGTGGGCCATTCATGATAATGAATGGGTGAATGGTATATATTGTATATGTACTGTTTTGCAGGTTATGAAGTGACTAGTATGGCCCAAATAGGATAGAAAATATGGTCTGCGTACCATTAATTTGAATGTAATTGGTCTAAAGTACCAAAGTTATTTTTCAATTCAAATATGGTCTGCGAACCATCAAATAGTTGTAATTAGTTATAGCTTATCCTATTTGAAGAAAATGGTGCCTCCCACGGAGATTTTCAAGACGGACTTTGAAGTCAAAGCTTCAAGATGAAGTCGGGCCATACTAGATCACAAATATCTTATGCATGTTTTAAGTTATTTATTGTTTTAAATATGTCTTAAAATGCATGAGATCAAAAGCTTGATTATGTTGCATGATTAAGGATTTTAGTTCACTTAAAATCTAACCAACATAGTAAGAGCCTTAAGTTCCAAACTTAAAAATTGAGTTAAAAGGTGCCATGCCAAAATATACACTTGCTTGGATATCCTTTACATCAATCTAGTAATAGTTTTCGCTCAGCGAGGTGTTACTTATTGGTCCTAAAGGGGCAAGGTACACAAATAATTGTGAGTACATGTTAGTTTTGGTGAAACTCAACGATATAAGTAAGGAGTCCTTTTATGTCGTGGCAAATTCGATAGGTTTACCTAATAAGTTCTTAGACGTACCTATCAACCAAGAATAGTTTCTAGACTATTAGCAAAAGGCTTTTGCTTACCTAAGATGTTCTAGGATTAAGTCGACAAACTGTGCTTAGTTCTTCAATGATTTTAGGATCTTGGAATCATTTTATTCACACCTGCCGGAACACATAACTTGAATAAAATGCTTAATAAACATTGAATTATGCATGAATGCTAGAATTTAAGTTTATTAAGAGAAACTGTGAATGGTTATTTATTTGTTTATTCTTTTCAATTGTAGTTTTTAATATGGCAAACAACAATTCATTCAACATTCGATCAATTCTCGAAAAGGAGAAGTTGAACGGGAAAAACTTCCTTGACTGGCAAAGGAACTTGCAAATAGTTCTTATGCAGGAAGAAAAGGAGTATGTCCTAGATGAGGCGATGCCCGAAGCTCCAGGCGACGGGGTCACTCAGGCAGCCCTCAATCGTTGGATTGATGCCAACAAGGATGTGAAATGTCTAATGCTCGCCACCATGAGTGCGGATCTGCAGAAAACGTTCATCAACTCAGATGCTTTCACAATCATCAGTGAGTTGAAGAACATGTTCCAAGATCTGGCTCGAGTCGAAAGATTCGAGACTCATAGGCAAATTCTTGAGACCAAGCTTAAGAAAGGCGAGCCCGTAAGTCCACATGTTCTCAAAATGATTGGACTCATTGAGAATATGAGTCGGCTGGATCAGCAATTTTCTCAGGAAATGGCTATAGACACCATCCTCCATTCTCTTCATAGCGGGTATGATCAGTTCAAACTGAACTACAGTATGAATAGTCTGGACAAAACGCTCACTGAGCTTCACGGTATGCTGAAGACCGCTGAAAAGACGCTCAAAAGTGATAAGCAGGATGTGCTTATGGTGCGTGGGGGCAAGTTCAAGAAATCTGGAAAGAAGAGGAATGCTAAGAAAGGTGGCAACAAAGCCAGCCCAACTAAGCAAACTGGCGCCAAATCTGCAAAGAGGAAGGTCAGTCAACCCACTTCTGAATCCGAATGCTTCTACTGCAAGAAGAAGGGGCATTGGAAGAGAGATTGCTTGAAGCTAAAGGAAGATCAGAAGAACGGAACAGTCGTTCCATCTTCAGGTATTTTCGTTATAGACTGTATACTTGCTAATTCAACTTCTTGGGTATTAGATACAGGTTGTGGCTCACACTTATGTTCCAATCCACAGGGACTAAGAAGAAGTAGAAAGTTAAGCAAGGGTGAAGTCGACCTACGAGTGGGAAATGGAGCACGGATTGCTGCATTAGCTGTAGGAACTTACTATTTGTCGTTGCCCTCCGGGCTAGTTTTGGAACTGGAAGAATGTTTCCATGTTCCAAGTCTTACTAAAAACATCATTTCAGTTTCTTGCTTAGATGCTAAGGGATTTTCCTTTATAATAAAAGACAATAGTTGTTCGTTTTATTTTAAAGAGATGTTTTATGGATCTGCTAGATTAGTCAATGGACTTTATTTATTAGATCACGACAAACAAGTATACAACATAAATACCAAAAAGGCCAAAAAGGATGATTCAGATCTCACCTATCTGTGGCATTGTCGATTAGGCCATATAAACTTGAAACGCTTAGAAAGACTTCAAAGGGAAGGAATTCTAGAACCATTTGACTTAGAGGATTATGGTAAATGCGAATCATGTTTACTTGGCAAAATGACAAAGCAACCTTTCTCTAAAGTTGGAGAAAGAGCAAATGAACTATTGGGTTTAATCCATACAGATGTATGTGGACCAATGAGTACAAATGCTATAGGTGGTTTCAGCTACTTTATCACTTTCACTGATGACTTCAGTAGGTATGGTTATGTCTACCTAATGAAGCATAAGTCTGAATCCTTTGACAAATTCAAGGAATTTCAGAGTGAAGTAGAGAATCAATTAGGCAAGAAGATCAAGGCACTGCGGTCTGATAGAGGCGGTGAATATCTGAGCTATGAATTTGATGACCATCTGAAAGAATGTGGAATTCTATCAGAATTGACTCCTCCTGGAACACCACAATGGAACGGTGTGTCAGAACGGAGGAACAGAACCTTGCTAGACATGGTCAGGTCAATGATGGGTCAGGCCGAACTTCCATTAGAATTTTGGGGACATGCACTAAATACAGCTGCACTCACTATAAATAGAGCTCCGTCTAAAGCTGTCGAAAAGACTCCATACGAATTATGGTTTGGAAAGCCTCCAAATGTGTCTTTTCTTAAGATTTGGGGATGTGAAGTATACGTCAAACGATTAATTTCAGACAAACTTCATCCAAAATCTGACAAATGTATCCTTGTGGGCTATCCAAAGGAAACAAAGGGGTATTACTTCTACAATACATCTGAGAACAAAGTGTTTGTTGCTCGAGATGGTGTCTTTTTGGAGAAAAATCACATTTCCAAAATGACAAGTGGGAGAAAAGTAGACCTCGAAGAAATTCGAGTCGAACAACAAACTCTAGAGAATGCTCAAGATGACATTCAAGATGAAACTCAGAGATCTTTAGAAGAATCTGGTGAGAATCATGGTCAATCTAGAAATGTTACCCCGCGTAGATCGCAAAGATATAGATCTCAACCGGAAAGGTACTTGGGTATTTTGACGAACGAGAGCTATGACGTTCTATTACTTGAAAGTGATGAACCTGCGACTTACAAGCAAGCTATGACGAGCCCTAGCTCCAAGCAATGGCAAGAAGCCATGCAATCTGAATTAGACTCCATGTCTGAAAACCAAGTATGGGATTTGGTCGATTTGCCAGATGGCTACCAAGCCATTGAAAGCAAATGGGTTTTCAAACTGAAAAAGGACAAGGATGGGAAACTTGAAGTTTTCAAAGCTAGATTGGTTGCAAAAGGTTACAGGCAAGTCCACGGTGTGGATTACGATGAAACCTTTTCACCAGTTGCAATGCTAAAGTCTATTCGAATAATGTTAGCAATCGCTGCATATTACGATTACGAAATATGGCAGATGGATGTCAAAACTGCTTTCTTAAACGGCGTTTTAACAGAAACTGTGTTTATGACACAACCTGAAGGTTTTGAGGATCCAAAGAATGCTAAAAAGGTATGCAAGCTAAAGAAGTCAATCTACGGATTGAAGCAGGCATCCAGGAGCTGGAATATACGTTTTGATGAAGCAGTCAGTGACTTTGGTTTCATCAAGAACGCGGACGAATCTTGTGTATACAAGAAGGTCAGTGGGAGCAAAATTGCTTTCCTAGTATTATATGTCGACGACATATTGCTTATCGGAAATGACATTCCTATGTTGAACTCTGTCAAGATTTGGCTTGGGAAATGTTTTTCGATGAAGGATCTAGGAGAAGCACAGTACATATTGGGCATCAAGATTTACAGAGATAGATCTAAAAAGATGATTGGACTTAGTCAAAGCACTTATATCAATAAGGTGCTTGATAGGTTCAAGATGGCGGACTCCAAGCGAGGCTACCTACCCATGTCTCATGGAATGACTCTAAGCAAGACTCAGTGCCCAAAAACACTTGATGAGCGTAGACGAATGAATGGGATTCCATATGCATCATTGATTGGTTCAATAATGTATGCTATGATATGTACACGCCCGGATGTTGCGTACGCACTCAGTGCTACGAGCAGATACCAGTCAGACCCAGGAGAGGCGCATTGGACTGCTGCCAAGAATATTCTGAAGTACCTGAAAAGGCACAAAGATGACTTCCTGGTCTATGGTGGAGATGATGAATTAATTGTTAAAGGCTATACGGACGCAAGTTTCCAAACCGACAAAGATGATTTCAGATCACAGTCTGGGTTTGTCTTCTGCCTCAACGGAGGAGCAGTAAGCTGGAAAAGTGCTAAGCAAAGCACCATTGCGGATTCTACAACTGAAGCGGAGTACATTGCTGCACATGAAGCAGCAAAGGAAGCTATATGGCTAAGGAAGTTCATAGGAGAACTTGGTGTAGTCCCCTCCATTAAAGGACCAATAGCCCTGTATTGTGATAATAACGGAGCTATTGCACAGGCAAAAGAGCCTAGACACCACCAGAGAGTCAAGCATGTACTTCGTAGATTTCACCTTCTACGAGAGTTCGTTGAAAGAAAAGAAGTCGAGATAAGCAAAATTGGAACTGATGACAACATATCAGATCCATTAACTAAACCTCTGCCGCAAGCGAAGCACAACTCGCACACTGCAGCTATGGGAATCAAGCATATTGGAGAATGGCTTTGATGTCTCTGTTTAATGTTTTAAAGTTTTAGAGTTTAAATCTTTGTAAAACATTATTGGTTAATCATTCACAATAAATGAAAGGAATTCATTTTTCCATTTAATTTGTGGTTTATTAAATGATGAGTCCCTTCAACTTGACGATATATTCAAGATAGACTGTCAGGACCAGTCCTGTGACTAAGAAATGTCTATCAAGTGAACTTGAATGTCAAAGGTTGAAAATGGTCCCTAATCGGAGTTTTCTATAAAATTGGACGCATAGAAAACGTTAGACGATTAGAATGCAAGATGACTAGTAGTTCTGTTTCTTGAACTATGTGGACATGGCAATGTCATAATCATTTGCATAGATACTTACTTTGGGAAGACTAGTATCGGACAAGACCTATGAAACTTTACTGTAAGAGATGAAAGTCTGTCATAAGTAAATTTCATTAAATTATTAGACACTAAATCCTCAATACCTGAGTGATTTGAGATTACTTGTTTGAGAACTGGTTGCTTTGACGTTGACCAACCGTCGCACCGTAAAAGGAGGCTATAAAGGCAACGCTCAGGTAATCACCTATCAAACGAAGTCTAATCTCAAGATCGCAAAATTGGGATTGTCCTCCCATAAATCGGGATGAGATGCTTAAAAGTTGTACAAGGCCACTCGGAGAGCTAGAAACTGTGAAATGCATGGCCGTGCTCGGATGAATCATAGGCTATGATTATCAGTTTATTTGATCAGTTGAACTCTGAAACCGAGGAACACCTCTGGACATAATAAGGATGACAACTCTTACCTTATGTTCAAGAGCAAGCATCGAGCGACAAAGGAATTAGGAAATGCACACTTGTCCCTAAGGACAAGTGGGAGACTGAAGGAAATAATGC